>NW_025942047.1:436128-468226 GCF_000764305.2 Hyalella azteca | reverse complement strand
GGGGGGGGGGGGGGGGAGAAGCATGCAGTGAATTTAATTACATAGAGATAGAGAAGGAAAGTTGAGATAGTATAGGGTGGTGGAACCCTAGATCAGTAGTGAGGTATCTTGAAATATCCTAGATAAACGTGGTGTTCTAGAACACCCTACACCACCGTCGTGTTCTAGAACACCCTACACCACCGTCGTGTTCTAGAACACCCTACACCACCCTCGTGTTCTAGAACACCCTAGACCACCGTCGTGTACTAGAACACCCTAGACCACCGTCGTGTTCTAGAACTACCTAGACCACCCTCGTGTTCTAGAACACCCTAGTTGAGTGACTGTTCAGTTGAGGGGAGGCTGATGGAGGACATATGGCGCTGGTGGTCCGAGGGAAGCTAGGCTCGGGAGGTGAGGGCATTTTATGCTCGAATCTGAGGGTCTGAGGGCCATTACCGGGCGCCGGTGCAGGAGAGATCGTGTCATCCTTCATGTAGGCCTTCTGAATACTATAGGATTTCGGTATACTGTTGGACTTCCTACTGGAATTTCCATAGGCCTTCCTACTGGGCTTCCTCTAGGCCTTCTAATTACTCTAGCCCTTCTTTTACAGGTCTTCCTATAGGTCTTGTGAACATACCTATCCACCCTGCCCATCTATCGTGCTATTTGCGCGCTATTAACGTGTATAAGGTTCACTTATGAATAAAATTTCAACGAACGAATGAAACTTCCACTAACGAATAAAACTTCCTCTACGAATAAAACTACCACTCACGAATAAAACTTCCGCTAACGAATAAAACTTCCACTAACGAATAAAACTTCCATTAACCAATACAACACTCACTAACGAACACAACGCTCACTAACGAACACAACGCTCACTAACGAACACAACGCTCACTAACGAACACAACGCTCACTAACGAACACAACGCTCACTAACCTGCACATAACTTCGTGCGTGAGCAGCACTCGGCACATCTCAGGGTTCTTGTCTTGGCCTTCGTATGCGATCGCCTGCAAATTAAGACAATATATAAATAAGAACATTTTTATAGGACTTCCACATATAAATAAACTTTATAAACAATTAGAGCACAACAATAATATTGGACCAAATTAGTTTCATGTTAAAATTCTCCGTAGATATTGACAATTTCTCACAGTTGTAGAAGTGTTCATTTTATTTTTTACAGATGAAAGAAAGAATATTTTGAGCAAGCAACTATATGGCTTGAATTGTCGAATTTATTTTTCAAATTAAAAATAATTGTTGAAAAAATATAAAATTTGAAAATTTTTAGCTTGGCACTGAAATTCCGAATATGTTTGACTAAAACTTTTAGAATGGCGTGCATTATAAGTGAAAAATACGAAGACAAATTATGAATAGTCCTTAGACTTTATGGCATATTTCAAACTATTATTTCGTGATCATGCACCCTAGCCAAGCATACAAAGTATACAACGCGTGCCTGCATGGTGTTAACACAACATGCACAGATAACACGAAGCGTGCCTGGTGTTAACACAATATACACAGATAACACAAAGCGTGCCTGGTGTTAGCACAACACACAGATATTCTAAATGGGATGGATAACTCACCTTTTGTCGAAGATCATTATAATATATATAAGTTAAATTCAGTACGTTTTATTATAAAACTTCCGATACGTTTTCTATAAATTTCTTCAAACGTTAATCAATATGAACAACTGAATGTTCCCGTAACTGCTGCTGTGAACGTTTCCCTCACCTATTCCTCTAAACGTTTCCCTCACCTGCTCCTCTAAACGTTTCCCTCACCTGCTCCTCTAAACGTTTCCCTCACCTGCTCCTCTAAACGTTTCCCTCACCTGCTCCTCTAAACGTTTCCCTACCTGCTCCTCTAAACGTTTCCCTACCTGCTCCTCTAAACGTTTCCCTACCTGCTCCTCTAAACGTTTCCCTACCTGCTCCTCTAAACGTTTCCCTACCTGCTCCTCTGAAAGTTTCCCTACCTGCTCCTTTAAACGTTTCCCTAAAAGCGCCTCTAAATGTTTTTTGTATGTTTAAAGTTATAATCTCATATATTGTTTGATAGTATGAGCTTTCCATTGAGATATAACGTGACACATAAGAGCTATAAATTAATTTCCGGAATGGCGCAGAATTTCAAGTCCAGCGACAGATGACATGCCCTGTTCGGACCGCAAGGATGCGCTTGAATGAACCTCCGTGATGGCTTGGAGGGGTGGCTTGGAGGGGTGGCTTGGAGGGGTGGCTTGGAGGGGTGGCTTAAGCTGGAGGGGTGGCTTGGAGGGGTGGCTTGGAGGGGTGGCTTGGAGGGGTGGCTTGGAGGGGTGGCTTGGAGGGGTGGCTTGGAGGGGTGGCTTGGAGGGGTGGCTTGGAGGGGTGGCTTGGAGGGGTGGCTTGGAGGGGTGGCTTGGAGGGGTGGCTTGGAGGGGTGGCTTGGAGGGGTGGCTTGGAGGGGTGGCTTGGAGGGGTGGCTTGGAGGGGTGGCTTGGAGGGGTGGCTTGGAGGGGTGGCTTGGAGGGGTGGCTTGGAGGGGTGGCTTGGAGGGGTGGCTTGGAGGGGTGGCTTGGAGGGGTGGCTTGGAGGGGTGGCTTGGAGGGGTGGCTTGGAGGGGTGGCTTGGAGGGGTGGCTTGGAGGGGTGGCTTGGAGGGGTGGCTTGGAGGGGTGGCTTGGAGGGGTGGCTTGGAGGGGTGGCTTGGAGGGGTGGCTTGGAGGGGTGGCTTGGAGGGGTGGCTTGGAGGGGTGGCTTGGAGGGGTGGCTTGGAGGGGTGGCTTGGAGGGGTGGCTTGGAGGGGTGGCTTGGAGGGGTGGCTTGGNTGGCTTTGTAAGTGATGGCTTTGTAATGGGTTTAGAAGACAATTGAAGGCCCGGCAGCGCATGTGTTGCTGCGCCGTTACTGCGGTGGCCGCTACACTTGTCAGCTGCGCCACACAATGGCGCTTGTTAGGACGCCACCCATGCCGTCAGGTGGCCACATGCCACATGATATGCTGTCATGTGGCCACATGCCACACGATATGCAGTTCATGATGTTACATGCAATCACATGCCACATGGTATGCTGTTCATGTACATGAAGCATTAGCATGATAGTTGGATGCCCATTTACTTCAGACTCCCGTGAGATAAATATAGCGAAATTTATTTCTGTTTTTCTGTTTTTTTTTTCATAATTATCCCTTTCACGGGCAAGTTACCATATATCAACTGAATTTGCCTCACAAGAGACCCACCACGGCTTCCTGTTTGTTTTTGAAGCTTCCTTATCATGCGTCAGTCAATCACTAATTATCTGACCTCAGTCAATTACTAATTATAATGCCTCAGTCAATCATTAATTATATAATCTGACCATCATTCTATCCATAGCATCACTACCTGCCATGCCCAAACATTAAAATATGGACATTTAAATGAACGTTTTGAATTGGACGATGAAATTAATACTCTTTCCGCATCTTTTAAAAGCGGAAGTATCAATACATATTCAATTATATAAGGTAACTTTATTGAATTGAATTAAATTTTTATGCCATTAATTTTTTCATTTGCATGAACTAAATTTCAATTGTACAAAATATTTCGTGTAGTGACCGCGTTCATTAAATTCTTCAAGTACGATTTAAAACTCTAACATGCAAAATTTTTAAAAATACATACCAGCAAATATTTTATATAATGACACTTACTTCCTTTTACTCGTTTCTGGACTTTTAATTTCTTGACATTTCAATGCTTGCCCGCGAAAGGGCTAAAAAAGTTTCTAAAATGTTCAAATTTTTATATTTTAGAAAACCCTAAATTTTTTTGTAAGTGCAGTCGTAAGTTTTTCAGAAGTTAAGTCTGATAATTTCCTCACTCTTTTTTCAATTCGCATTAGAATAATACTATTAATTGAACCAAACTCAAAGTAAAAACGGTTAATTGATCCAAACATGTTTTTTAAAGTATATGAACGATAATTTGAATACAACGCCTCCTAAAAAAACACTATTGTGCAGGGGGTGAGGTAAGCTGCTGTTTCCTATAACAATGGTGGCTCGTTATAAACTATATGCAAATTCCCCTATAGTAAGTCCTTTAAAATCCTTCACTAAACTTCCATCATCCGGTATACGGAGGACGCTTATCCTTTCATTCATTTACGGAGCAAACGTTGAGTAAGCAGGGTATTCAGGCGTGAATAAAGAGCAATCATGGGCCTAAATCAACGGTGATAAACAGAGATATTCAAAATTATAGGTCGCTGAACTACACTCACTGTTATATAATTCTGAGTCAATTATGAGAAAGTGGGTCATGGACTTCAGTGTTGACGTTACCAACGCATTTGTGTCAAAAATTTGCATATAGGATGAATTTCCTAACTATTAACCTTAAGACAATATAGGCTGGTTGTTATATTATTACCAAATGAATTACGTACAATATTGGTACATCCAACTTATGCGTTAGACATCAAAGGTATACTCTCGCTCAATTACAACCTATACGTATGCGGTATAGTATATAACAAAGCGCGAGTATATTAAGAGTATGCTACAGTATATGCGAAGTATAACGTTTTTTACGTCATTACCTACACTATGCATACGGCATATGCAAATTAGGGGTTGGTTTTGAATGGGCCTTCAGTTTAGCCCGGCCACAAAAGACTCTGTCACCGACAAAATAAAATCTGTCACGCGACAGTCCATGTGAGCCGATTAATACAGCAGCGTTTTGGCTGGGTGGTCTATTGGTTTTAAAATACAAATTTAAAAATAATAGATTTATACAGTTTTTAAATTTAATGTTTTGGTTTTAGGGTGGGTGGT
The DNA here is from genome assembly GCF_000764305.2 of Hyalella azteca. NCBI lineage: Eukaryota > Metazoa > Arthropoda > Malacostraca > Amphipoda > Hyalellidae > Hyalella > Hyalella azteca. Next base: position 463,399 of record NW_025942047.1, on the reverse strand, counting down.
CTACTTGGGTTTTTCGACTTTGGGTTTAAAAGAAACCACTGAATTAAAACTCTGTTAAATTAAAATTTTTGGTTTCATGATATCATTGTAAATCAAATCAATAATCAATTTGAATTTAGGCTTTTCAAAATTCAAGTGCATGCAGAGCAAATTTGAGTTTTAGTCACAGAACAGAAGCTGCTCAAAAGTGAAAGATTATTTTCATTTTATTACTGGTTCAAATCAAAGTTAAAAATCATTGGCTTTTATTATTGGCTTAATTCACCTTTTATCAAAGATTTTCGATAAATGCAACGATTTCTACGTTCTTAACAAATTTGTGCTTCAAATTTCGTTATACAACGTTATACAATTCCAAAAAAATACGCATTAACTTTGCCTACTGAATTTTCGAATAACTATTAAAATTCTTTATGCCAGAAGTTGCAATCATCAACATTGCCTTGTTAACAATTCACATTCAATGAATGGCGCACGTAAACCTGGACTATAAATCTGATGAGGCAGAAATTCAGCACAGCGTAGAGATCTGTGCATATCCTCCATTACCATGGGTAAGAGAGCGATGGGTGGAGATTCTAGGAGCAGATAAGGAGGCTTTAGATAAGCGATAGTTGGATAAGGCCGCTTAGTGCTTGCCAATTTCTGCCACATGAGGGGAGACCAAAACAAACTCAAACAAACATCACAACTACGGCCAAGGTTCCCGAGCGTTAAGCGTGACTCATGGGAATCCTGCTTTTATGTCGGCTTAGCCTTACAGAAATCGTTAGTTTGCATTTGACGTTAATTCATGGTTCATTTTTTATGAACTAAAGTTCCATTCGCATGAGAATATATATTTATTTACAGTCTGCAACTTTGACGGACACTTTTTTATTTTACTAAGACTTTCAGTCACGTGAGAACGAGAATTTACATACTGTAGCTTTGTCGTTATATCAAATCAAAAACAACTTTAGTTATTCGAAACCGAAAAAATTGAAGAACTACAATAATATTATAACTAAATATTTATTCATTGCATCATATTCTCAAATAATCGGAAAAATATACTGTGAAATCCCGCAGATTCGAGGAATCCTGCCAAGCATCCCAGAACTCAAGCAATCCTATTTCCCGGAGCACATCGAACAGGCGTCGCAGTCCGGATCCTATTTTGCGGACGGCGGGGGCGCCACGCGTCCGCCCACCGTCCGCTGTTTGTGTTCAGTGGCGGCGTCCGTCCGCGCAACAGATTACGATGAGAACCTTTATCATCTCAGAGAAATGAGTGAGACTTTGTCCAAGTAGCGCTAAATTTTTTGAGTTTATGTAGGTCTTCTTGGCTCAATTTGACCCGGCAAAGGACGTATCAGTGTTGCGTGCGGAAAGTTTGTCGCTAATTGGCCAATGTGACTCATTCATTTAGTTGCGCATGGGAAATGAGCGTATGTTTATATCAGTGAATAAATTTCAATTCGATACAGGATTACATATATGAGTATATTCATATCTAGGTGAATAAGAGCTTTGCAAAAAATTTACATAAATGAAGGTGTTTTTATCCTTAACATACAGAGAAATAAATAAAAATAAATTCATAAATGCATTTCCGATTAATGAAGCCGAACTGCAGTCTTGTAATTATGTTCCCGGAGTAGTTTAAAGGATGGAGTCCTTTAAGCTGTACAGTATGCAAACGTCGGCACGCGTCCCGTCTGGGGTGACTGGTCCCAAGTGTTTGCTTCCCGAGGAGTTTTTTTATCGCTAAATGAATATAGAACTTCTCAGTTAAATCTAATCAGTCAATCAGGCGTGGTGTTTAAATAGTGGCCAGGTTACGCAATTTTCGTGTATTTTTGGTTGGTTGAAACTGTAATTTCATATTTTCAATTAATATTAATCAGATATTTAGACTCCTTGTTTAATTGTTAACGTAGGTTATGAAACTTGCTGTGTAGTTTTATTTATGAACTACTAAACTTTTACAAGCACAACCTAACCTAACCGGCTACGAATGGTTAAATGAATGGTAACGGTGATGGTGGTGGTTGTGATGGTGAGTGTTGGTGGGTGAGTAGAATTTGCTTATCGGCGTTATAGATCAGTCCCATTAAGCTGCTGGTCTCAATAATGGTAGCGGGAGTAGTTTCTTATTTCCCCACGAGTTGCTCTTCCCTTACCTCCCTAATCCCTCCTTCTCCCCTCTAATGCCCTTATCCCCTCATCGCTTGCTCGTCTACCACACCGAGGGTAAAGAATGAGGTAAGAACGCATAACAAAAACCTCGCTCAAAACTCAATTTACGATCAGATATTAGGCAACGGACCAGAACAATTCTGGCGTTAATATTTATTATATAATTTGATTTGTTATTATCATTGATTTATTATTGTACTAAAATAACGATCAGAGATTAAGCAACGTTAGAGAACGATTCCGGCATTAATATTTATTATATTATTTGATTCATTATTATCATTGATTCATTATTATACGTAACTAAGGACTAGATGTTAGGCAACGGAAGAGAAGAATTCTGATGTTAAATGACGCAGACTCACGGTTAAGTTTTACGAAAATATAGCGCAACGTCAAGGTCAGACCACATGCATTTGAATACTTTTTTATAGGTTTTTGGCCATTGAACTGTGCTGCGAGGTACGACTTATGGCAGTGCACGTGTGAACACTCGAAGAAAACTGATATAATTATAATTTCTATGATAATAATCTTTATGACAATCATTTAGACTACATGCAGATATTCGATTTTCAGGCGAAATTCAATCAAGTAATAAAAAACATCAAATTCGCATCGTAGGTTCGAAATTTGTGCTAAGCTTTATTTTATCACGTGAATCCAACACGACAGATCAGGGCATGTACGATGAAGTACGATAAGTACGATAAAGTACGATAAATAAAAGGCACTCAAGCGCCTGAAAAGCATTGATGGCTTTGGTCCGCAGTTCAGGATGAGCAGAGGCGTGATTAGCGATGTGTCATCCGGATTAGTTTATGGAAACATTGATGTAATCCAACAACGAACGCCGTACAATGTACATTGTACAACCAACTGCAGTCTATGCAGCCAGCGGTCATGTTTAGGGAACGTTTCTTTAAACGCTGTGGTGGTAAGCGTTGTCGTAGAATAATATACATTTTTTCACGATTTGCAAACGTTTTCGTTTAATAACATTTTTTAACGATGTTGTACAATTAGAGAAAACTTCAAACAATACGGAGCCATTGCTTTACAATAAGGAGAAATTTTTTTAACGATGTTGTGCGATCGTTTCATGAATGGAACTGCATTATGTTCCTCTTATGGATCTGCAGTTTCATAAGGAACATTTTCCTACTGTATCCATGTTTTAAGTGGAATAATTGTTTCGTGAATTACCGAGAATTTTTCTGAATGGCCAATTATCGCTTCTGACTATTGTTTCCGTTGTCGACTAAAGGAATTTTATTTTTCAAGATGACAGCATTTTAGTTTTTGTTCGATTTTCTTTTATGATTAAATATCGCGGTTATTGTAATGGCCAATATTTTAACTTAAATCTTTTCAACATATGATCGAGAATCTTCCACCATATAATCTGTTTTAACTTTTAGCGCAGGAAAATTTTTGATTCAACCTCACAAAAGTTTAAATTTTAATTTAAATTAAATTAAATATCCTAACTACTCTTTCTGCAATAAAATTACAGCTAGTAATTGCTACATTTTTAATAATTGCTATCTACTGGCAATCAATGCTTATATTCTTTAAATTTTTTCATTACATTAACTACCCACTTGTTACCAGAAAATAATTTTTAAAAATTCTTGTTTTACTATCGTGAAATTTCTCTTATATAACTCAAATCTTGAAAAAAATTTTAGGATAAACATATTTAAATTTACCTTCAGAGTACTTACCAGCCAGCACCTTCAACGCCTTTTTTATAATTATAAATTTTTCAAACAAATATTCGTGATAATTAACTAAAATTTTTTTTTGCGTCCATACCTGTTTGGAGTTGGCGTCTATCAATCGAACATAAATATCTTCTTCGTGCCGCGTGCCTGCACGGTAAGAAACAAGCAAATATAACAAGCAGGCAATACAAAATATACACTTTAGTATGAAGTAAACAGAACTGTATATCTCATACGAAATATACAGCACGAAATACAACACTGAGGCAGAGGCACGGGGGAGGGAAGGGCCGGGACCGTTAGACATGCTTTTTATGTGCGCGGATTAAAAGGGTGTAAAAGTATGATGTGAAAGTGTAAGAAAGTGAACAGTGAGGACGAAAGTGTATGAATGTTATGTAAAAGTGCACCCGAGTGAACAGTTAGGATGAAAATGTCTAAATGAGATTTAAAAGTGCAAGAAAGTGAACAGTGCGGGTGAAAGTGTATGAACGTGATGTAAAAGTGTACGCGAGTGAAGAGTGAGATTAACATTGTATAAGAACAATGTAAAGTATATCCGACTAAACAGTAGAAGTGAAAGTGTATGAGTGTGAACGACGGAAGTTTTAAGTCTGCTTGTTTATTAGGCTGGCGACTCGCAGTGTCATTGACGGTGAACATTGAAAAAATATTCAACTCAAGTCACAGGTCATTGATTTAATAAGTTAAGAAAAATTACAAACAGAAATCAAATCAACAAATTCAATAGAGAAGAAAAATCTTTATTAACAAAATAAATTTCGGTTAGAAGCAGGCTTCTGTGAGTAAGGTGATAAGCCAAATTTGTTCCATTACAGTACATTTGCTTCATTAGAGTTCATTTGTTCCATTAGAGTACATTTACTCCATTAGAGTTCATTTGTGCCATTAGAGTACATTTGCTTCATTAGAGTTCATTTGTTCCATTAGAGTACATTTGCTTCATTAGAGTTCATTTGTTCCATTTGAGTACATTTACTTCATTAGAGTTACTTTCTTCCATTAGAGTACATTTACTTCATTAGAGTTCATTTGTTCCATTAGAGTACATTTGTTCCATTAGAGTATATTTGTTTAATTAGAGTTCATTTATTTCATTAAAGTTCATTTGTTCCATTAGAGTACATTTGTTCCCTTATAGTACATTTGTTCCATTAGAGGACATTTGTTCCATTAGAGTACATTTGTTCCATCAGAGTTCATTTTGTTGTTGTCGCATGAAGTTGTAAAGGTAGAAGCGTTTTGCGGGCTGGGAAATCTTGGCTTTAATGCCAAAAGGAGAATGATTTTTTAATATAAGATTGTGTTGGTCTGATAAAGTGGCTTTATAAATTGGAAAAATGATGACAAAAGTAACAGCTAATAAAAGCTCCGTGTAACAGCTAATAAAAGCTCCGTGTAACAGCTAATAAAAGCTCCGTGTAACAGCTAATAAAAGCTCCGTGTAACAGCTAATAAAAGCTTTACTGTAACAGCTCCAAAACAGTAGTAGGAAGATGCGTGCCAAAATCAGCATGTGCAACAGGTGAACAGACATCAACAGTCACGAACAGACGAGACAAAGCGGGTCAAAAAAGAGACAATCTGTTACCTGTTTAGTAACAGAATCGATGACTCTAAGGAAAATGTCCTGTTCCTGTCGAATACCTGTTGAACAGATGCTGTTGAACAGATGCTGTTTGTAGGGGTATAATGAAAACTAAGGAAATAAGTAAGGAAAGGAAACTATCAGTTCTGTCTCTGCAATTAAGATTAAATCTTTGAAAGTTCCGTAATAAATATCGTTACTACACTTGTAAAAAGAAATAAATATTGTCTGAATAGCGACACATTTTCTGCGTACAACAATTGTACATCCTTTTCTGGGTCAAGATGACTCACGCAAGGGCAAAAGTTGCCTCGATATTTGAACGAAGTCTCTTTAATTTTTTTAGTGTAATATTGCATTAGCGTGAAGATTTTCCAAATGTCCCAATATTTACCAAATGTCCCAATATTTGCCAAATGTCCCAATATTTGCCAAATGTCCCAATATTTGCCAAATGTCCCAATATTTGCCAAATGTCCCAATATTTTCCAAATGTCCCAATATTAAATAGCAAAGCATCAACGTAAATATCATGTGTACATGAGTGTTAAGAGTGTATTGAAGTAAAGTAATAGATGATAAAGTGATGCAATTATTTTCTTTGAAACCGATATGACAATTAAATAAATATTAATGATGTAATGAAAATTAAAAATGACATCAGGAATATAGAAAAGAACTGACATAAGAAAAAAGTGGAAAAACTTAACGAATAAAATAAAAACCTGATCAAATACAAGAACTCAAGTAGCAAATAAGTAAAGAGTGAATGACACACCCTTTTAGGACACGAGTGAGAAAAAGAGATAAGATAAAAAGGGTTAGAATGGAAAAATACTTGTTGACTAACTTCACTTATCCTGCCCCAATCAGAAATGCGGTCGGTGGCTTAATTTGACATTTGCGGGTAAAAACAAAACACAAGAAGGGAGGCAACCGGCAAACTGCGTCGACAGGGGCGATATTTGTGGTACCCTCGGGGGAGTGAGGGGAGGAAAGAGGGGAGTGAGGGGATGGGAAAAAAGGAGTGAGGGGAGGGGAAGAAAGGAGTGAGGTGAAGGGGAAGAAAGGAGTGAGGTGAAGGGGAAGAAAGGAGTGAGGGGAAGGGGAAGAAAGGAGTGAAGGGAAGGGGTAGAGGGGAGTGAGGAGAAAAAGGAGAAGGGAGTGTAAGAAGAGGAGAGTGAGGGGAGGTGAGATATGTACCAGAGAATAGGGAAAATGAGCAGAGGGAATATAGAAGAACTATTTTGGAAAGTTGGCTAAAGATAAGGAGGAGAGGGAGATAGGGATGCGGGGAAGGTGTGGAAGAGGCGAGAGGAAGAGGGTAAAGGCGTGTGGATGTGAGGGGACACGCGGGGCTATTGATCAGCCCAGGGGACCGTGCGAGGTCTCAGGGGAAGAACGCCCCCTTATGGCGTCTTGGAGACCGTTGCGAGGGAAGTGAGGGGAGGGTGAGGGAAGGGTGAGGGGAGAGTGAGTAGGGGAATTTGGGATTGAAATTGAGAGGAGAGGGAAAATGTGAAGCGGACAATAGTGAAAATTAATTTGAATTTTGGTTCACTTGACAATATGGTTCACTTCGATGGTTCTTAAGACATTATGTTTTTCCGGTTCACAATCTGACATGATCTACCTTCAAGGTTCACGCTTGTTTATCTTTTTGACTAGGTTTTATTAGGTAAACGCTGTATATTTTTGTGGTTTGCAAACGTACATGGTTCATTTTGCACGGTTTTTGCAAATACATTTGCACGGTTTTTAATGTATTATTTCAATTTATTAAATCCTCTTACATTTATCTATCAAATTCTTATATTAATACTTCACTATAGCATTTCTACATGCAGAGAACTTGGTTCGTGTCAGAGACTCTTCCTTATAGCGTCAACTAGCGTCTCCTAGCGTCACCTTGCGTCTCCTAGCGTTACCTAGCGCCACCTAGCGTCTCCTAGCGTCACCTAGCGTCTTCTAGCGCCAACTAGCGTCTCCTAGCGTCACCTTGCGTCTCCTAGCGTCACCTAGCGCCACTTAGCGTCTCCTAGCGTCACCTAGCGTCTCCTAGCGTCTCATAGCACCACCTAGCGCCAAATAACGCCACCAAGCGCCACCTAGCACCACCTAGCGCCACCTAGTGCCACCTAGTGCTACCTAGTGCCACCTAGCACCATCTAGCGCCACCTAGCACCACCTAGCGCCACATAGCACCACCTAGTGCCACCTAGCGCCACCTAGCGCCACCTAGCGCCACCTAGCGCCACCTAGCGCCACTCTAGCGCCGACGCGCGATGATGGCGCAGTGAAATGGCAGCGCTGGTCCACGTCGTAAGGCCTAACCAGCGTGTCAAGTATGTGCAATATTAAGCCTTGCACGCTGGTGACGTAAGAGCGATAATGATATCACCTCGTGTCGCCTGAACGAGCTCTTGTTAGTGACAAGATTGTGAGGTCATCGGAGCTCCTGGGTTAATTTTACGATACTGTCTTAAGATTGCGTAAAAACAAACCAGTTTTTTAATAAAAAAAACTCAAAATAGGAGAGCATTTCAGCTTTTTACATGAAAATAAAATAATTAAATAGTAAATATACTATAGATACTATAATATATATTGTTAATCTATAAATTAAGGCGGTATCTTGTCCCAGTATGGGTTGAATTTGTGCCCAAACTTTGCGTTATCGCAAAAACAAGCCACGAGGCGACGCGGTTCCCCCGGGGGCCGTAACGGCGCCCCTCAAGAGGACTCGGTTTCCTTCAGGGACATCCCCTCCTCCTCCCCCTCCTCTCCCCCTCCCCCTCCTCTCTAATCCCCTCCTTCTTATCGGGGGACACAACCCCCGCCTCACCAATCACTTCATCACCGCGTCCCTTCCCTCTCCCCCCTGCCAGCCTACTCAAGCCATCCCCAGCCATCCCCAGCCTACCCCAGCCTTTCACAGCCTACATCTAGCCTTCTTATAGCCTTCCTGTAGCCTTCTCTAGCCTTCCTATAGACTTTCCTAGCCTTCCTGTAGTCTTCTCAACCTTTCCTTAAACTTCACTTATCCTTCCCTCAGACTTCCCTAACCCTTACTCGCCCCTTGGCTTTTCCCAGCTTTCGTCAGATTTTCTCTCATGCTTAGGCCTTCTCGCACAATAGTTTTGACTCTATCTTTAATGGGTTGAAATAGTTCATTATCGGTTGAAATAGGAGTTTATAGGTTGAAATAGGCGTTTATAGGTTGAAATAGGTGTTACAAGTTGAAATATGTGTTTACAGATTGAAATAGGTGTTTAAATGTTGAAATATGTGTTTACATGTTGAAATAGGTGTTTATAGGTTGAAATAGGCGTTAATAGGTTGAAATAGGTGTTTATAGGTTGAAATATGTATTTATAGATTGAAATAGGTGTTTACAGGTTGAAATAGGAGTTTATAAGTTGAAATAGGTGTTTACAAGTTGAAATATGTGTTTACAGGTTGAAATAGGTGTTTACATGTTGAAATATGTGTTTACAGGCTGAAATAGATGTTTATAGGTTGAAATAGGCGTTTATAGGTTGAAATATGTGTTTATATGTTGAAATATGTGTTTACAGGTTGAAATAGGTATTTATAGGTTGAAATAGGTGTTTATAGGTTGAAATAGATGTTTATCGGTTGAAATAGGTTTTTATTGGTCGAAATAGGCGTTTATAGGTTGAAATGAAAATTATAGGTTGAAATAGGTGTTTATAGGATGAAATATGTGCTTATAGGTTGAAATAAATGTTAATATTATGAAATGTGCGCTTATGGGTTGAAATAGGCGTTAATAGCTTGAATTAATTAGGCATTCAATGGGTACAAGTTGGGATATATAAAATAAAATATTAAATTGATCTGGGTATAGAGACACTAAGCAATTGATGCTAAATTAGGTAATTAAATAATTATAGACCTCAAGAAATGATTAATGGGTTTTGTTGCAGATTAGCGAGAAATAAATATTAGGTTATATAATGAAAAAGTTTGAATAAAACGCTTGGTGAACATAATATTCAATGTGTGAGCCAACCTAAAAAATATGAATAACGTGTAAAATATCAACAAGAATGTTTAGAAAATGGCATGAGGGTGAAATTAACCTACAAAAAATATAAAACCATCTACCTCGAACAGCCTAAAGAGGGAACCCTGCGCCAACAATAAGATTATATTTATAAGATCATAATAAATATAACAATATGATCAACCTTACAGTAAATAATAAAATCATCTATATCATTATGATCAATAACAATAATAATAATAATAATAATAATAATAATAATAATAATATTAATAATATATATATTAAATATTATATACATCAAATATTTCATAAATATATATTAAAATTATAACTGGCATGAAGTAGCTGTATAAATAACTTCCTCGGTGCAAGAGTCTCCGTTACTGTATTGACACTATAACAGGCCGTGGCAACTAGTGGTGCCTAAATGATGTGGGAACTAGGAACTAGTGGTTACATCAACATAAGGACCACTGGTAGCTGGCAATGTCACCAACACCATCGTCACTAATAACTAAGAATATCATAAATCACTAGTCACTATCAATATCATCAGTCACTATCAACGGTATGAGTCACTAGGTTCCATCAATATCATCGGCCACTATCAACGGTATACGAGTCAATCGTCACTATCAATATCAATAGTTACCATCAAAATCATCAGTCACTATCAATAGTATGAGTCAATAATTGCCATCAATATGATCAGTCACTAGTCACTATCAATATGATGAGTCACTAGTGACGATCACTAGTCACTAGTCACCATCAGCCCCAGCACACAAGGCCCAACAGAGCGGGGTTGTGCACTATGCTAATGTCGCCAGTAAAGCTGTCATGTGGCGGCCTCATCTTGTTCATACACATTCACTGCTGCCTTATTTCAGCGCTTCTTCTTCTTATTCGTGCATTCATTTAACATTTAATTCATTATTCGTATTCGTGCATTTTATTCGAATTTATGCATTCATTAGTACATTCATTCGTGCATTCATTTGTGCATTCGTTCGTGCATTCATTTAACATTTTATTCATTAATCGTATTCGTGCATTTTATTCGTATTTTTGCATTCATTAGTACATTCATTTGTGCATTCGTTCGTGCATTCATTTAGCATTTTATTCATTAATCGTATTCGTGCATTTTATTCGTATTTGTGCATCCATTAGTACATTCATTTGTGCATTCATTTGTGCATTCGTTCGTGCATTCATTTAGCATTTCATTCATAATTCGTATTCGTGCATTTTATTCGTATTTGTGCATTCATTAGTACATTCATTCATGCACTCATTCGTGCATTCATATTCTCATTAATAAATTCATTCTTACATCTATAGATTCATACATTCATTTGGAAATACGTTCGTTCCTACATTCACATTCATTCATTCATACATGCATGCATGACACACTGCAGCCATTCATATCACAGACTGTAAATCATGCAGAATGTTAGGATGATTATAAACACACTGAATGCAATTATACTTACAATGATGCTAATGCAATCATCGTTACAATTATACTGAATGTAATAACATTAATGAATAAACTAATGGAATGATATAAAATTAGAATTGTATCATATTTTTGACTGAAACTCTATTAATTATATTAATGTTTGGTACTGAAAAGCATTTAGTTTATCATTATACGTCGATTGGATTATCATTTAGTTTATCATTGCGCCGGCAGGTTTTATCATTTAATTTATCATCACGTCGGCTGGTTCATCATTTAGTTTATCATTACGCCCGCTAGTTTATCATTTAATAAGTCATTAAGCCGACATTTTTTTTCCTTTGCCATAAGCATCAACAGTTAATATCATTATCCGGCATCAAATCATTACGCCGGCAGGGTTTATCATTTAGTTTATCATTATGTCGGCTGGATTATCATTTACTTATCATTACGCCGGCAGGGTTTTGCCTATAACAGCGATGGTTTGCATGATGATCCCCCGAGTAATTAATAGCGATAAATAACGATAAGTAGCGATAAAGAGCGATAAATAGATAACTCGAGGAGATTCAACCCAATTAGTTCCTTAAATGTAATTAAAATTAATATGACGCAAGAAAAAACTACCGAAAACGATTAAAAGTTTCCAACCCATTATGGTTTAATAACATTAATGAATAATGATATATAACAATAGTGATTACTGGGATTTGTCATACAGACCGCAAATGATAGCGTAAAATAATGATGGTAATGCGAAATTTTACTACAGTGTTGAATGATAACTATCAAACTATAGTGATTAATACTTGAGTGATAATGAAAACACATAAAAACAAACATCATCAAACATCACCGTCAAACCAAACAACAATATATATCAAACCATCAAACAATATATATTGAAAATATAAAATAAAAAACATCAAATAATATCATCATTACCAACAAACATTATCATCAAACACCATAAAACATCACCATCAAACATCACAATTAAACATCATTAAACATCACCATCAAACATCACCATCAAACACCACCATATCACTATCAAACACCACCATCAAACACCACCATCAAACACCACCATCAAACACCACCATCAAACACCACCATCATAATCACCTGTATATGGTGAATAATTACCTGTAAATGGTGAATCATCACTCGTAAATGGTGAATAATCACCTGTTAATGGTGAATAATCACCTGTAAACGGTGTATGATCACCTGTAAATGCCTAATTAGAGCCAGTCCGGACTAAATACCTGCGTGACGTGGTTGTTATTCATATAAATATAGTGATCAATCATTTAAAATATGGTGATCGATCACTTAAAATATAGTGATTAATCACTTATAAAACGGAGACAGACCATTTAAAAAATGGAGGTAAATCATTTAAAACATAGTGATTAATGTTAAGGTGATCTATACCATATTTTGAATGATTTATTTCATATTATAATTATTATATGAAATAAATCAGTTAATTATTATATTTCATTTAATATCTAACCATATATATAGGTTTCATATTATAATTATAATATGAAATAAAGCATTAAAAATATGGTTATAGATCACCTTAACATGGCGACCAACCAGCGAAAATCAAGCGACTAACCACCTAAAAATCATCTTAATAAGAGCCTCGCAGAACATACCACCTGCGTGACATGGTGATTAATCACCCAATCATCCTCGAAATAGGATTTGACGTCCGAGCGTCACACTGCGCTGCACTTTGACCTTGTTTTTTTGGGCCGAAATTCCTATTTTTTGACCTCAAGGTCGAAAAATATACACAAATGTGACACGTGTGTTGTCTATTGATTAATGGACTGAACTGCTTTGCATTTGTTATGCTTAAAAAATGGATATACACGCCCACGGTAAGAAGGTTTTTAGAGAAGTAAACAGCCAAAGGCTTAGCATAAAGGCTGAGTTCCGGCCTTTGTTTTCCTGTAATTGGATTCATTCTCTTACTTTTGGGCTTTGTCTTACACTCAAAGAAATGTATGGAGCGTACAGTACAAATAGTGACACACTTGTACGTAGCACTGATACGCCCTTTTGCTGGACCAAACTGGATCACGGGTGGTCCACTCGAGGACAAAAAGTGAATAGCTATTAGGACAAAGTTTCACTCAAATCTCTGAGTGCACTTGTGAATATAGCAAGCACCTTGACCTATCATTTTTCAATATATATTTCTTCATAAAGCATTATTTAAGTATTCAATCATCGGAAAATTTTGTCACTGTCCGTTTAAATTATTATGCTAATTTTATCAAGAGGCGAAATATTTGTGTATCAGGCAATTGTGAGAACTGATTGTAAACTAATTGGAAGTTCATTATTAATAATTGTCAGATTAAAGACTCAATATATTATTAACCGCTCACACAGTCAGGTTCTCTCAGGTTAAATTATTAACCGTTTCGACAATCAGATTAAAACAGTTATAAAATAAACAAACATTTCAATAGTCAAGTTATTTCAGCTCAATAAAGTAATCAACTGTTCCTACAGTCATGTTATCTCAGCTCAATAAAGTAATCAACTGTTCCTACAGTCATGTTATCTCAGCTCAATAATTTAAAGTAATCAACTGTTCCTATAGTCATGTTATCTCAGCTCAATAATTTAAAGTAATCAACTGTTCCTACAGTCAGGTCATTTCAGCTCTGACAACCTCTGCTACAGTTCAAATATATAGTTAAAAAAGGTGTATAAATACGATCTATAGCTGAATTAGCTATTCTTTAACATAACTATTGTAAAACTAAACCAGATAGACACGTTCGAAAAAAATTATCAAATAAGACTAATCAGAAAAGACTAAACATCTCGTGCAATGTCATCATTATTTCGTGACTACTTCTTCAACTATTTCATAATTTCTAAAAAAATATGTATTAATTTGAACTGAACTTCCTAAACTGTTTGTTAAATGTCTGAGCTAAGAAGATATTTGAGCAGCGATGTGAGCAGCGAGTATTTAACCATTTTAGGCATGTTTTCGATCAAATCGATCATTTAAGGCATTTTTTTGACCATCCTGAACATCTTTAAGTAGGTTTCTTTGAATGGAGCTTTTTTAAGCATGTTCTGTCCAACATAACCTCTCCTATAACCATTGCTACGTCCAACCCAAACATTTCTAACCATTGCTACGTCCAACCCAACCATTTCTAACCATGCACCATGGCCACGTCTATCTTAATCATTCTTAACCATTGCCACAACCATTTTAACAATGGTTCTGCCCACGCAGGTAGCGACAAGGCTTAACTTTTAATTACTTTTCACGCGTAGCTAATCAACGTTTGGCGATTCGATGATGTGAATGCTTTTTTTTCGTTGGTAATGTAGCTTTTGCGTGCTGCTGAAATGTAATCGTTATTTGTACACATGTATGTATTGTTCTAAACGCTGCATACATCATGAATCCTGTTATTCACGGTGGCGGGCAGAGGATTAAACTCAAGTGAAGGGAGCTGTCGCAGAGTTCATATATAATATGCAGGTATTTCGAACGTCTTTGTCGTTCAAAATACTCTCAGCTTTTTAGGTTACTGACGAAGAAGTTACACTTTTAATATTTGAATATTTCAAGTAATGGACAACTTTTAAATATTTTTCTAGTAAATATTTTTAGTACAATTTATTACAAAGTAATTTTTTGCTATATGAGTAGTTCTGGTAGAAGAACACTTTCGAAATAAATAATAAATGTAGAGCGATCAATAAGGCGCCGCTATAATATGGGATTTTTATCAGACTGTATATATTATATTAAAAAGTAACAAAACAGTTAATAGTATAATAATTAAATTCTGAAAGTTTTCAAGGTAATAAATACATAAAATTTTAAAAATCCATAAAAAAACATACATAAAATTGGACATAAATGGTTATAGTTACGAATAAATTTGAATTACATTTATTACGAAGATGAATAATAAATTTTAAAACCGTCATATATCCTAAGACTTTTTTTAAATATACAATTTAGAAACTTTTATAGTAGTTCTTTTTTTCCTATTCATATTATGTATTGTGAGCAAATCAGTTTTTAAAGGCTGGGCTGCTTGAAAATCGACTACACCTAAATTTCAACTCTTGAATATTGAGGGATATTGAAGTGAAAGAAATAAATGTTAAGTTATGCAGTGGAATGATATATCATGTTTACATAATATTAACATTTCTACATATACATTTATTGTAACGGTATTCTTAATAAATTTAGATGCAAAATATAAATTTATTTTGCAAAATAAATTTAGATGCAAAAGATAAATTTATTTACAAAATATAATGAATGATAGAAACATTCGAAACGTCGTTAAAGAAATAAAAATGTGCTTCGGTAATCTGATTTTTGATTTACCCGTGCAAACTAAAAATCTTGTTCGATCTATTTAAAAAACGAATAAGAAAATTGTCAATAAAATGAATTCTCTGGTCTTTAATGAAACCTGCTTAAAGAAACAAATTTTGCCAGCATATACTAAAAAATAAATTAGGTACTATAACTCTTCATTTTGCAAACCTCTACTAATTTTTCTCCACGAAATAAATGGATAATCTAAATTTGTATTTATGAATGTAGATGCCTGGCATTCATTACGAAATGCATGTACTCAACTATAAAATGAATAAAAATATATATACGTACTCTATATTTAGAGTAATAGAGTAATATATATATAGTGTTTTTTTGTTACACACTATTAAAATATAATAATAATAATAGAGTAATAAATATATAGAGTTTAGAGTAATAGAGTAATATATGTATGTATATATATAGTGGTTAAAATAATAATTATAAAAAATATTAGTATTTGATGGTAGAATTTGTATCTTTAACTAAACTTCATTTAAGACCATACTTAATAATATTTCTTGATAAAATTGTTAATAAAATTGATAACAAAATCATTAATAAAATTGTTAATAATTGTTAATAATAAAATATTTGTACTCACGCCTGTTGGTGGTTGTGGTGAGCGGATGTATCCAACATGCTGGGCTGCATCCACGCTCTGGATGTGGCTGAATTTAGGGATGTGGATGTAGCAGGAGTCGTGGTGGATGATGTGGTCACAGCTGATGCCGTGGATGTTAGTAATGGTTCTTCTTTTAATGATGTTAATGATGAAGTGATGTGTGGGTGACCTAGAGACGATGGATGATGTGGATGATGGGTAATATGAGTTGGATGATGCAGGCCGTTGCTGTCAACTCCCAGGTTAAACATGACATGGATGTATGTTCAGTCATCAACATCCACCAATATACTCAATAAAAATACATGGAATAAAACTCCACTTCGAGAAATTGGAAAGTTTTCATAAATGCACACTAATCATAGATTCGCGATTTCTGATATATTCAAATGTTTCAATTTTCACAAAATTCACTGTATTATTTCAATGGAAATTCATTTGCTTGACTTTAAATTATCGTAAGAACATTCACGGTGAATTTTTCAAATGAATGCACAGCTGTTCAGTTCTCTATTTAAAGTTTCTACACTGCACAGTGAAAATTTTTTATTATAATTTCGTAAATATAAAATTATCAATGAATTCACGGCAATATTTTCAAAATAAATAGATAGACCCAATTAGGCAATGAATGTAGTGACTCGATGATATCACAATCGTGAGTGAAGGTATAAAATTCAATATGTTATTTATTTATGAAAGAGTTCTTAAAGAGAAAATTTGTTATTAAAACTCTTGACACGACAATTTCACAATAAAAATTCAAATTTTTACGCCAAAATGAAATAATAAGATAATTCGGTAATTTTTAAACAACACAGGGAGAAAAAAAATACGACATATTTTCCACTGCTTGAATTTCATTCGGAATTCGTTCACAGCACGAAATGAGATCTAACGCGATGATTGTAAATATTATCAAGTGTTCACGGTGTCTCACAGGAACAAGTGTCTCACAGGACCAAGTGTCTCATAAGACCAAGTGTCACACAGGACCAAGTGACTCACAGGACCAAGTGTCTCTCAGGACCAAGTGTCTCACAGGACCAATTGTGCCTTACAGGACCAAGTGTCTCGCAGGACCAAGTGCCTCACAGGACCAAGTACCGCACAGGACCAAGTGTCTCACAGGACCAAGTGTCTCGCAGGACCAAGTGCCTCACAGGACCAAGTACCGCACAGGACCAAGTGTCTCACAGGACCAAGTGTCTCACAGGACCAAGTGTTGCTGCGACCGAGCTGCGTCAGCTACTGGGCTCATCTGAACCCCTGGGGGTTGACATCAGCTTCCGTGGGGGGTTCGGCAGTCTGTGGGGGGCTCAAAAAACCCAAAAAACTCAGGCCTACGCACGGCCGCGACGACCGCGCAAAACGCTGTCGGCAACACCGGCAACTAAAGCCTATACGAAAAATAAAATAACTAGGTCTATCGCAGACCTAGGTAGTAGTTTCCAGACTCACAACACGAGATATTCAGAAGGTAAACTATTAAAATAGTCACGAGAATAAAACGGCACCAAATAAGCGGATGATTTTAGTCAAGGCCCCGGGTGAGTGATGAGCGACATCGCTCTCTGGACCGGCGCTGGGCGCCAATTTGACGCTGTGGCTCTTGGGACACTCGCTTTTGTTGCAGGCAAATATTCCGTCCAATAGAGGCGAGGCTCGGCCTATAGGCTCGCTCCCTCGTGGAGCCTCCCAAGCCCTCAGGAAACGCCCACTGAGCTTTAAGGACTTAATTCTTGAAGCCTCAAGCGGCCAAAAGTTGGGCTTCCTCCACGCTTATTGGTGGTCAGGGGAGGATGAGACCCGGTGTTCCACCAATCGCTGAGCCCAAGACCCGGCAAAAGTCACGGTCTAATTTGTGATGAGTTCCCACGAGCCAATGATTGATTTTTTCTAGAGGGAAATGGGGCGGGGTTTCAAGGCACACTTGAAGTGAGGGTATGAGTGGGTGGGGCTTGTGAGGCTGAAGGCCCTCAGTACCCCTCGTCGCTTCGGTCTGCATGGATATGCACGTCAGCTGATAATTTTGCTGCACACGTCGCCACGTGGTAGCGCTTCATCGTCAGTCATTCAAGTCATCAGAATTGCACGATTTTCGTTTATTTTTTGATGTGAATCTGCGTTTGCTGGTGTTTGCTGTTACTATAAACCAGCATGTTTGGTGTGGTATAGAAACCAACAAATGTTTGATGGTTTCTAAACCAGCAAACATTTATTTACTGGGTCTTGATGGAAATCAACATTTTTCTAATGGTATCAACATAAAATTCATGCCTAGCTACAAAAGAATTCAACAGAATGCTAATAAATTCATGATTTTCAACACATGCGGACCACATGTCTAAACATTCACGTTCGTTCACGTGTTCAGTAATGTTCAGTAAAAGACATGTTACACATCAATAAAAAACACCGTAGAGTATACAAGTTTGTGCTAAGTTCAAATAAGCTTTTCTGTTTGTAAGGGAAAAGGTCATAAGAATATTTGGTCAATTGAACTATCGGTAAAGACTCAGAGATGTGCTCGGAATGTAATACACGATACAACCGACACGTTCCATTACTGTAACGTTCCACAACTTTAACGCTATACAGCTGTAACGTTCCACAACTGTAACGTTCCATAACTGTAACGTTCCACAACTGTAACGTTCCACAACTGTAACGTTCCACAACTGTAACGTTCTACAACTGTAACGTTCCACAGCTCATGTATGCTCCACAACTGTAAAGTTCCACAACTGTCACGTTCCACAACTGTAACGTTCCACAACTGTAACGTCCCACAACTGTAACGTCCCACAACTGTAACGTCCCACAACTGTATCGTTCCACAACTGTAACGTTCCACAACTGTAAAGTTCCACAACTGTAAAGTTCCACAACTGTAACGTTCCACAGCTGTAACGTTCCACAGCTGTAACGTCTCACAACTGTAACGTTCCACTACTGTAACGTTCCACAACTGCAACGTTCCACTACTGTAACTTTCCACAACTGTAACGTCCCACAACTGTAACGCTTCACAACTTTGACGTCTCACAACTGTAACGTTCCTCAACTGTAATGTCAACAACTGTAACGTTTCACAGCTGTAACGTTCCATAGCTGTAACGTTCCACAACTGTAACGTTCCACAACTGTCACGTTCCACAACTGTAATGCTCCACAGCTGTAACGCTCCACAACTGTAACGTTCGACAGCTGTAACGTTCTATAACAGTAAAGTTCCACAACTTTAAAGTTCTACAGCTGTAACGTTCCACAGCTGTAACGTTCCACAACTGTAACGTTCCACAACTGTAACTTTCCACAGCTGTAAGGTTCCACAGCTGTAACGTTCCACAGCTGTAACGTTCCACAGCTGTAACGTTCCACAGCTAAAACGTTCTACAGCTGTAACGTTCCACAACTGTAACGTTCCGCAACTGTAACGTTCCACAGCTGTAACGTTCCACAGCTATAACGTTCCACAGCTGTAACGTTCCACAACTGTTACGTTCCACAACTGTAACGTTCCACAACTGTAACGTTCCACAACTGTAACGTTCCACAACTATAACGTTTCACTGCTGTAACGTCCCACAACTGTTGCAGAGTTCGTTTTAGGCTAGTATAGCAGAGTTCGTTTTAGGCTAGTATAGCAGAGTTCGTTTTAGGCTAGTATAACAGAGTTCGTTTAAAGCTAGTATAGCAGAGTTCATTAAAGCTAGTATATAGCAGAGTTTATTTAAGGCTAGTATAGCAGAGTTCGTTTTAGCCTAGTATAGCCAACTTCATAATAGGCTAGTATAGCAGAAATCGTATTAGCTAGGTTATTATACCGGAGTTCATTTAGGTTGATACAAAATTCGTTGTACAAGTCGTAATAAGAAGCATAAACGTAAGACTTGGTAAATGCTACGTAATGCGCACACTTCCTCAACGTAATTGGATAAAACCTGCAATGCTGCAAGTGCGTATGTTGAGGTACAAAAAAAAACACACATGCAAGCCAACATATCTTGTATGTATAGAGACCGCCAGTCAATGGTGAAATTTTACGCACAACATGGCGGTGTAGTTACACTATTAGTTACTCATATACTGCTAGGTTGTTCTGATATAAAAAAACGCCATGCATCATTTTCTCACGACCTATAGTGTTTATTTTAGACCAGTAAAATTTCATACAATACGAACACATGCATATTTTCTTCAATATATGGTACGTGTATCGGTTCACAGTCATACCTATACCTTCATCATAATGATATACCTAGTTTACGCAAGTTTTAAAATTATAAAAAATTTAGAAGTAATGAGAAGACCGCAAGTAATTATGAGCTCCTTATCCTCAATTTCTTATAGTATCCGATGAGGATATAATGAATTTAATAGGAGTTTCCTTGGCTGTTAAGTTCTTGGTGAAATCGAGAAACCAAGAAACCCAAAAAATGGAATATTAGATTTGGATTTAAAATTTTAATTCAGGTATAAGTTGAAAGTTAACCCAAATAGTGAAAACTATTTAATGGTTCTAGCTAGTTATTTTTATTTGTAGTTAGTGTACCTCAATAGTAAAAGCTATTTAAGGGTCCTAGGTATTTTTATTTGCAGTTAGTGTACATGATAGAAAAACTATTTAAGGGTTCTATGTTTTTTCCCTACATTGAGCGCAATTCTCAGAAATTTACGTTGAAACAGTTGAGATTTTCACGTCACGCATCCCGGGGACAATGTCATACAATTTCCAGAATATGACCCAATATCCATAATGAAAATTGCATAAATGGAAATGATGGAATCGATTTTCATTCAAATATTGATAAATTTGTATAAATTTATTGGAATTTATAGAGACTATGTGTTGGAATGATGAACGTTACAGATGAATATGGTTAAATATCATATGGCGTTCGAACTCACGTCTAAGCTCACCTCTTAAAAAAAGAACATGCACACGATATTAGTTTCATATCTCTTATCATATCCTCTTATCCTTTTTTAATAATATGAAATGCTTCAGCAAATTCTTTAAGCTTCACGCCTTTCATATGCGTTTTCTTCTCACTACGCCATTTACGACGCAAACATGCGGTTGTTTGAAAATGCCCGAAGTTGTAATTTCAGCCTATATTTTTTATGCATTTGCATACCACGATACACATTTACACGACTTCAATCTCATATTTTGCAAATGAAGCGAGATCCTTTATTTTAACTTTCATGTACATTTTTACACCGTTGTAAACCGCAAGCTTCAGTGGTTAGCGAAAGCCCGGAGTTTCAATTCCGTCCGTTTTTAGCGCATTTTCTCATTTATGGAAAAAATGCACTATTGTGCTCGCCATGTCCGTCTGTCCGTCTGTCCGTCTGTCCGTCTGTCCGTCCGTCCGTCCGTGACCTCAAGTTTTCGTCGCCGAGAAAATGCGCTCTCTGTAACTCACTGCAGTGAGTAATGAGTTATATTATATATATATTACACTTGACCGTCAACCCAATTGCCTGTACACAGTATTTTTTCAATAAATGTTGATGGCTAAAACACGACGTAAATTTCATGGTTTTATAATGAACGGAGCTTCGTTTCCGTGTTTTTAAATTAAATTTTCATGCCATTACACCAATATCTGACAACTTTAATCGGTATGAAAATGAACGGAGCTTTATTTCGACAATCTCTTTGCTAGATATTTTCACAACAGTACAATAGCGGACATGTAAGTATGAGTTAATTTAAATTACAGCAATTATAATTTTGCTGAATTTTTCTTGACCAAGGAAGGGCCAAGAAGGGGGCTAGTAGGGGGCAAAGGGGACCAAGAGAGGCAAGAGAGAGGGGGGGGGGGTTCCCCCACTCATCCGTCACCCGTTACCGGCTGCCAATATTCATCTGCAGGCTTTTACGGACGCAGCGTCTGCCCTCCGGCGGCTACACAGCCGGGATTTATTTCATCCGCGGTTGGAAAATAATATTGATTGCCACTTCATCCCATGAGCTTCACTATTTATTTATCCAAGGATGAAAAACACAAGCAATCACAAGACAAACAGGCAAACAGAAAAAAAGCAAGCACACAGACAAACAAACAAGATCACGAATAAAAAAAGAAGAAAAAACTGAACAAACAAGCGCGCGAAACAAACAAAGAAAATTTAAATCTTCCCTAAAACGCGAATAGATATTTCTGTTTTTTTTTCTGTACAAGCTGCTCTAGGAACTTTCTACATATACAACCGCAGTAATGTTACTAGAGAAGCTATATATGTTCTTGCCTCAAAAACAGGCTTTCATGATAAAAATTCAGCAATTTTAAAAATTATATATGAGTAAAGTTCAACAATTCTAAGAATTATATATGATAAAAGTTCAACAATTCTAAAAATTATCTATGAGAAAGTTCAACAATTCTGAAAGTTATTTATGAAAACAATTTAACAACTCTCAAAATTATAAATGAAAAAGTTAAACAATTCTAAAAATCATATATGAGAAAGTTAAACAATTATGAAATTATATGTGAGAAAGTTCAACAAAAACATATCCTGATTTTGAGAGTCCAATTTTAGGTGATTTAATACCCGTATTAATCACCAGCATATAACATTTATGAGAGCATCACACACGTATAATCACCCCACTCACTTACCCCCCAAAATCACCCCCCGCCCCCCTGGCTCATTCATTTTACTTCACTTTTATTGAAGGCATAAAAAGACGCCGCCAGGGAAATTACCATTGAACATTCGAATTAAAAGCCGCGGTCGTGAACAAAAAAAAATCTTAGCGAAATAATCCTTGCGCAAAAATAGGTAAATGAAGACGCGACTTGTGAGACAAAGGCGGGCTTTGGTGTGGACTTAGAGGCTTCAAAGACAGTGTCTTAATGAGGACTTAGCGCGTCTTGATGAGGACTAAACGCGTCCTGATGAGGACTTAACGCGTCTTGATGAGGACTTGACGCGTCTTGATGAGGACTTAGCACGTTTTAATGAGGACTTGACGCGTCTTGATGAGGACTTGATGCGTCTTGATGAGGACTTGACGCGTCTTAATGAGGACTTGACGCGTCTTGATGAGGACTTGACGCGTCTTGATGAGGACTTGACGCGTCTTGATGAGGACTTGACGCGTCGTGATGAGGATTTAACGCGTCTTGATGAGGACTTAACGCGTCTTGATAAGGACTTAACGCGTCTTGATGTGGACTTAACGCGTCTTGATGAGGACATAACGCGTCTTGATAAGGACTTAATGCATCTTGATGAGGACTTAACGCGTCTTGATGAGGACTTAACGCGTCTTGATGAGGACTTAACGCGTCTTGATAAGGACTTAACGCGTCTTGATGAAGACTTAACGCGTCTTGATGAGGACTTAGCGCGTCTTGATGAGAACTTAACGCGTCGTGATGAAGACTTAACGCGTCTTGATGAGGACTTAGCGCGTCTTGATGAGGACTTAACGCGTCTTGATGAGGACTTAACGCGTCTTCGTCTTGATAAGGACTTAATGCATCTTGATGAGGACTTAACGCGTCTTAATTAGGACTTAACGCGTCTTGATGTGGACTTAACGCGTCTTGATGAGGACATAACGCGTCTTGATGTGGACTTAACGCGTCTTAATTAGGACTTAACGCGTCTTGATGAGGACTTAACGCGTCTTGATGTGGACTTAACGCGTCTTGATGAGGACTTAACGCGTCTTCATGTGGACTTAACGCGTCTTGATGAGGACTTAATGCGTCTTGATGAGGACTTAAGGATTCATGCAAGTCTTAATGAGACGATCAATCAGATAGCTTTGATCATAATATCTTAATTTTTAAATTAAATAGTTTCGAACGTAGCTAAATAAATTTTAGCTGCCGGTCGTATTAATTTTGTAGTTAGATAAAGTATTAAATATCAAGGTTAATTATACTCATATATGTAATGAGTTTCATTAAATTTTAAACTTATGATTATATATGAAATGATTTCAATGATGATATGGTGAATTTGATTTGATTTTAATACCTAATATAATTCTTTATTAGTTCAATATTGTGCATTGTGATGTTTAAAATAAAATTAAAACATAATATAACTTTATTTTATTTGATTGCATTATTATGTACCAATAAAATTTTTGTGTCACAATAATTCATAACTAATGATTATTTAAAAATAATTTAATGGATAATTTGCATGCATCATTCATATACAATAGTCATAATAAAGTCTGCGGGTTTTAGAGCCAATATTTAAGTAAGGATGTTGATTCTGAAAGTTTAATTAATGAGTGTAATATAAAATTATTAGAAGCAAAGAAAAAGAATCTTCGTCATGAAACATAATATCAGAAACTAAGTTGAAACAACTTGAATATAAATCGGTAATCTAATTATAAATTCTTATTTAACAACTATGAAGTGGGGATGTCAAAAAACTTTTAGCATTAATATTCGAATTTTAAGTTTGACAAAATTTTTAATTTTCTTTAGTTTAATTTAATTTTTTTTAAAGTTACTTAATGGGTGGTAATAAAATTTTAATTTGTTAACTTAAATTCAGAACTGACAAAAAATGCAAACAATTAAAAATTTCGAACACTTGTATTAAATCTTTCACCAACACAGGAGGTGCATTTCTTGATTTGAATGCACCCTTTCAAATAATAAATTGTTAATGGGACCTTAGCGCATTAATGCAGCTCAATTCCACTAATGAGACGACAAAACAAATGGTCGCTGTCCCCGCAGCAACGTGCACTCAAAGAAATTAGTTAGATTTTGTTCAAATCTCGATGCACACTTTGCCATCAAGTGCATCGTGAAGTTTGCCATCCAAACCCAGTGAAAAAGGTCTATCAGTGCAACTTGCAGAAAGTGTGTCACTATTTGGACATTAAAACCCATTTACTTTTCTAAGTGTCGCGCTGGTTTTTGGCCCCGCTAACACCATTAGAAAATTGGACGCTGATTTACGGCGCGCAGAGAGGCGAACTTTCGCAGCATAAATATACTGGAGGCGAACCCATTGACACCCACAGCATTCCTGACACCATTTTAATGGTGAATGAATCTAATCTAATGGTGGTGAACCCATTGACACCCAGAGCATCCCTGACACCATTTTAATGGTGAATGCATTTAATCTAATGGAGGCGAACCCATTGACACCCAGAGCATTCCTGTCACCATTTTAATGGTGAATGCATTTAATCTAATGGAGGCGAACCCATTGACACCCAGAGCATTCCTGACACCATTTTAATGGTGAATGCATTTAATCTAATGGAGGCGAACCCATTGACACCCAGAGCATTCCTGACACCATTTTAATGGTGAATGTATTTAATCTAATGGAGGTGAACCCATTGACACCCAGAGCATTCCTGACACCATTTAATGGTGAATGTATTTGATCTAATGGTGGTGAACCCATTGACGCCCAGAGCATTCCTGACACCGTTTTAATGGTGAATGTATTTAATCTAATGGTGGTGAACCCATTGACGCCCAGAGCATTCCTGACACCGTTTTAATGGTGAATGTATTTAATCTAATGGATTGAACCCATTGGCACCCAGAGCATTCCTGACACCATTTTAATGGTTAATGAATTTGATCCAATGGTGGTGAACCAATTGACGCCCAGAGCATTCCTGACACCGTTTTAATGGCGAATGTATTTAATCTAATGGAGGCGAACCCATTGACCTCCAGAGCATTCCTGACACCATTTTCATGGCAATTCAATGAATGAGTAAACGGATATGATTGTAAGAAAGGCGTAAGAGAGAGAGGCGTAAGAGAGATAAGTGTAAGAAAGAGAGGCGCAAGAAAAAGAGGCGTAAGAGATAAAGGCGCCGCAGGGAAGAGGCGCCTCTGCGTGTGAGGCAGAGGCGCGTGAGAGGCGTGATTAGTGCGCTAATCAACATTGAGGCGGCGCGTAGATCTTCATCAGGCGCCTGATAACTTCATCAGCGGCTCCGCTGGGCTAATAAGCGCTCTTAATCAAATAAAATATCAAATAATTGGAAATTCGGTGAAATTCATGTTAAATATATGAAAAACGATCAAATTAATTTCATTAGGGGATTAACAGTATAAAAAATGAAACTTATGGTTAAATGGATGGGAGTGAAAATGAATAAAATAAGGAAAAAATGTAAACTATTACAAAATAAAATATAATAAAATGGGAGCTGGCAGAAAAGTAAAGCGGCCCAGATAAGAAAGGCGTTTAATCAGTAATGCAGCGCAGATAAGAAAGGCGTTTAATCAGTAATGCAGCGCAGATAAGAAAGGCGTTTAATCAGTAATGCAGCGCAGATAAGAAAGGCGTTTAATCAGGAAGGGTTTGCTAGAGGAGGCGGAGGCTGGAAAGATCTACAGTCAAGCTGGGAATTGAGGCTGGGAATTGAGGCAGGGAATAAATAAAGGCGCCCCTGAAAGCGATTAGGAGCCGCCAGGCGCAAAGATCGCGCGCCTTTTGAGATGCATTCTCCCGCCTTACATTCGTGATGCGCGATACGTTTGGTTATGTGAGGACAGTGAGGCGGTGAGGCGGTGAGGCGGTGAGACGGTGAGACTGTAAGACCACGAGACCTGTCTCTTATACACATCTAGATGTGTATAAGAGACAGCTGCGTGTGAGGCAGAGGCGCGTGAGAGGCAGAGGCGCGTGAGAGGCGTGATTAGTGCGCTAATCAACATTGAGGCGGCGCGTAGATCTTCATCAGGCGCCTGATAACTTCATCAGCGGCTCCGCTGGGCTAATAAGCGCTCTTAATCAAATAAAATATCAAATAATTGGAAATTCGGTGAAATTCATGTAAAAATATGAAATACGATCAAATTAATTTCATTAGGGGATTAACAGTATAAAAAATGAAACTTATGGTTAAATGGATGGGAGTGAAAATGAATAAAATAAGGAAAAAATGTAAACTATTACAAAATAAAATATAATAAAATGGGAGCTGGCAGAAAAGTAAAGCGGCCCAGATAAGAAAGGCGTTTAATCAGTAATGCAGCGTAGATAAGAAAGGCGTTTAATCAGTAATGCAGCGTAGATAAGAAAGGCGTTTAATCAGTAATGCAGCGTAGATAGGAAAGGCGTTTAATCAGTAATGCAGCGTAGATAGGAAAGGCGTTTAATCAGTAATGCAGCGTAGATAAGAAAGGCGTTTAATCAGTAATGCAGCGTAGATAAGAAAGGCGTTTAATCAGTAATACAGCGCAGATA
>NW_025942047.1:430295-435729 GCF_000764305.2 Hyalella azteca | reverse complement strand
GGAGTGAGGCTGAAGGTCTACTTCCCTCCATATGGACGAGCGGAGTGAGGCTGCAGGTCTACTTCCCTCCATATGGACGAGCGGAGTGAGGCTGCAGGTCTACTTCCCTCCATATGGACGAGCGGAGTGAGGCTGCAGGTCTACTTCCCTCCATATGGACGAGCGGAGTGAGGCTGCAGGTCTACTTCCCTCCATATGGACTGCCAGCGTTCCCTTCATTAAGGGAGCCTTCATAGGGCGAGTGAACATGACAAACTGCTTAGGAGTCCATATTCCTGATGGCCTGACGCCTCATCTCAGGTAAATATTATTTTCGTTTGTTTGATATCGGAAGTTAGAAGTTCTGTTAAATTAAAGAGTGAGTATAAATCTCATTCATATTAAATATGAATGAATGAATGAATGAATGAATATATATAATATTTCATCCTCATTCAGAACGTACTGAAGTCGGTCTAAAAATTTTAGAAATCGGCACCAGTTAAATCTTGTTATATTGTACATTATTATGCAATAACATGTACAAATTATGCATGTTTATGCAAGCAGTACTGGCAAGTTCTCAGATAATATTGCTGTGACAACAGTGCATGCTTTATGTAGGTTCCAAACTTCAGTATAAATGGCAACATATTACGATATCATTTTAGTGGTATTTTCTGTCATGAATGTTATAGTTATACATTCTGTCGGGAGTCATTTCATAGCACTGATGTACATTTACTTGCATCTTTCAATATTGTTAAATCTGTTGTAATGAGGTTTCGATGAACTTAATTATTTATGTTAATTATTATTTCTGCTATTTAATTATTTATATTATCATTATGTCTATGGGACAGTTTACCGGCGCTGGAGGTAAACCTCTGCAATAAATTAACAAGTACCAAACGTTCCAATGGATCAAAACGATAATGATTCAAGTAGATTTGATTAAATTTAATAGGTGCATGATTCATTCAACTTTGTGGTCCTATATTCAAAAATTGTTGAATTATTTATATAAAATAAAAACGCCCAGAGAGGCACGTAGAATTGGAGATTACATGAAGACATAAAGACATGTTGCATGGGTGGGAAATGGTCTCTGTTACTAGCGCACAGATGATCGAACATTAGTTAAGTTGTCAAATATTTCACTAATATAAATTTATGCTCAAACTTTCTGCTTACCTTATTCAACCAAAAATCAGTGCACATCCACAATGGAGTGAGTTCAAATGCGAAATGTTTTTATTATTTGATTAAGATCACAATTAAATCTTTCAAAAACCTTGGTATATCCTTTATTTAAATGTAGGTAAAATTCCGGAATATAATTGGCATCATAGATACATTCTTGAACAGTTTAGCTTTCACGTTGAGGTTAAGTTAAATTTAAAGGTTAATGTTACTGAGATAGGGGTAAACCGAAATGGGTTAATACGTGACCAACCATGACCCACCAACAAAATCTCTAATAGATATTAAATTAAGTCATTAAAATTACAGCTTAAGTAACGCATTAATAAATTTAGCTGCGCTGAGAGAGATTGCTTTATTTTGTAATCCACTATGGGAAACTAACGATCAAGTTTGGCGGGCAAGCCGAAGTGCGAAAGGAGGTAAGGAACTCAAGTAGTCCAAAATTCAAGGGGAATATCAAGGGTTATGCTCAATAATGGAGTTACGAGAGTGGACATAACACGGAAAATATAGCGCAGACTTAAGTAGGTGAGGAACCGGTAAGTAGGAGTGAGTTAAATCGTTTAATGAAATATTGTTAATGCGAGTCAAGAGTTCTTTTAATTCTTATTATTAACAACCTGCACAGCTCCTTAAATGATCAGTGAAGGCTGGTTGGGTAATTTCAAACATAATTCCTTGGGGATTCGAATTATGATGAGGGAAGCATATACCTAGCTTACTTTAATTTAATCGTGAATTAAAATTTAATTAATAATTATGATACCAACAACTTGATTGTAGACCAGGTCTACCGATGTAATATCTACATTTTTTACAGCAGCAAATATGCATTTTTCATTACGGGACGCTAAATATACTACGTTTATTGAAATTTAAAAATTCTCTTACCAAATATTTCTGCCTCGTGTGAGTTTCTCTATAAGACGACTTACAGAAGCAAGCTATGTGCTTTGAAGCACAAAATAAGCAGATTACTGCGTATCAACACATTTCTGCGTATCAACCCATTTCTGCTTATCGATACATTTCTTTGTATCAACACATTTCGCTGCGTATCAACACATTTCGCTGCGTATCAACACATTTCGCTGCGTTTCAACACATTTCTCTGCGTATCAACACATTTCTCTACATATCAACACATTTCTCTACATATCAACACATTTCTCTACATATCAACACATTTCTCTACATATCAACACATTTCTCTGCGTATCAACACATTTCCCTGCGTATCAACACATTTCTCTGCGTATCAACACATTTCTCTGCTTTTCAACACATTTTTCTGCGTATCAACACATTTCTCAGCGTATCAACACATTTCTCTGCTTTTCAACACATTTCTCTACATATCAACACATTTTTTTGCGTATCAATACATTTCTCTGCGTATCATCTTATTTCTCCGCATATCAACACATTTCTGCTAAGGCCGTTCAGTTCTCGGGGGGCAGCGGTCAGTATCAGCAGCAGATCTGTGAGCAAAATAGAAGTTTTTACAGAGTTCCTTGTACAGGAGATGGTGGCCCCTGAGACTGACCGGTCCTTCATTATGCAAAAAGGCACGAGTCCGAATAATGGCTTGCATCTCCCGTGTCATGCTTATGTCGGGGACTGAGCTTTTGATCTGGATAGCCCTAGCCTCTGTGGATATAGGCAAATTCTTATGGGGTTTGACAGTTTTTTTACAGTTTTTTTGATCAGGATATATGGAAATTTTTTTTTCTTAATTATCATTGACCTGGAGATAAATTTTCTGTGCAAATAATACCGAATATTTTCTTACTTTTGAATGGATTGTACCTGACTATTCATTGAATGCGTGGATATAGAGAAATTCTTCTTAAAAATTTTATTACAAATGGTTTTTGATATGGCGCTCCATTAATTGCCACGCGGACATTGAGGAATTCATATTTATAACAAGGAAGGCTCGGCATATTCCAGACTTTTCGATTCTCATTTCAAATCACGCCTACTATTTTAAATCACGTCGCATCATATTATAATTATATTAAATTTTAAATCACTCTTATGTACATTCCAAATTTCGGCTATTGATGTACGTTCATAAAGTTTGTGTGTGATGCATGTTCCAAATTTTTTTGTACATTCCAAATCATCACTTTTTATATGTACGTTATTTAAGTTTACTTTTAATGTATGTTATAATTTTAGTTTTATATGTTTGTTGTAAATGTTAGCTTTTATGTGTATGACTTTGTATAAATATTTTGAAAACGCTCCGAATCTTCTAAACGTTTATCAAAGTCATTAGCCTTGCCTTATTTTTTTTTTACTTTCACGTATATTTGTCTGTGACAATAGATGATGCTATTTAAAAATATTGTAATTTCTTATGAAGATTCAAAAAATAATTTGAAAAATAGTAATAATGATTCATATAATACAATTTATTTATAATTAATTGGAACACAACTAATACATTTTTGTTAAATGCAAAATTGAATTTATTTAGGGATAAATGTTATAAAAAACTTAATATTTAAACGGATAAAAATGGCTCAGTATAAATGGTTTTCAGCCTCTAAAGAACAGTGCGATGTTTCTACGTCAATGATTCTAAATCGTTCACGCCTTCATTTACACTTATTATGAATAAAATTCACTATATCACCGTTATAAAAGAATATTAAAATCTTTAGGGTAAAACAAAGGCAATTAGAACAATATTTATGGCCTGCATATATGTTGTTACAATATATGTTACAATACGTTAAAAAGCACTGAAACTGTACTCCATTCAAGCAAGAATCGGAATCTAGTTTATTTGCTTTGAATAATAAAGGGCCTTTCAGCCATCCTCGCAGGTAAATCTTATCTTTACACTTACAGATACGAATATAATTTTACATCTAGCCGCTTTGTAGATCACATTGCTCTAGGTTTTACTCGTCTTATCAGTGATGCCTGCAGAAATTGCTTCGTCATTTCAATAATTTGACACTTTCATTTCTCTAAGTAACTTCCTTTTAATTTCATTTAATTGCCAGGACTAAAGTGAGCTATAACATATACAAGCTGCTCGGGTAGCCATTTAAACTTAGGATGGAGTTACAGTTTCTTAGCAGTTACTTGTGACAGTTCCAGCAGTTGTTAGTGACACTTGTTGTTGGCAGTTGTTAGTGACGGTTCCTTAGCAGTTGTTAGTGACATTGGTTCAGGAGACGTTCGAGTGGCACTAAACTTGTCGCTTGCAAGTCAAAGACTTGTCCTCAGGGACCACGAACTTTGGAACTCAAGTTCTGGAATGTGGGACGACTCACTTTCTCGCTAAAGAAACATACTCACAGAGAATATCATCAGACTTTGTACAAATAGTGATGCACTTATGCTGGTCATCATTCATGAGAATTTGTCCAAATAGTATAGTTTTGCACTTATGCGGGCCGTCTTGACGCGTTTTAATCTAAAGAAAAAGACGTATCAGTGCTACAAGCAGCAAGTGTGTCAGTATTTAGACAACATTACACACACATTTTTTATGAGTACGCTGGCAAAAAGCAGACGTAACACAAATGCGCACTTTGGCAGGGCACAACTGGGTCAGGATGACCCACAAAAAGCCCTCCAGTGGGCCATAGTGACCAAGGCGGGTCAGCCGTAGACATTGCCAATTAGTGATGCATTTATCACCAATAAGACAATGTCTCACTTATTTCTCTGAGTATATGCGCGGCAGTTTAAATAATAAATTCTACTGAGACGCGTCGCTGTTAACGCATCGGCTTTAACCTCCCGATATTGATCCCACAGCTTAGGTTAATTGTGGCCGTCTTGAATATATTATAGTATAACTATTGAGTAAAGTAAAGATTATTTAAAACAGTTAATATTTAGAATAAATAAAAGTTTTAGTTCTGATTGATAAGTAAATATCAGCTATGGTTTAATAAAAATAAATGAAATTATTATTTATTCGTGACAACTTTAAATTGATCCAATTGATTACAGAATTTTATTGTTGAAACTATATTTTTCCGCAAGGAACTGGTTAATGGATAATCAATGGGTTGATGGATAAACAATGGGTTGATGGATAAACAATGGGTTAATGGATAAACAATGGGTTAATGGATAAACAATGGGTTGATGGATAAACAATGGGTTGATGGATAAACAATGGGTTAATGGATAAACAATGAGTTAATGGATAAACAATGGGTTAATGGATAAACAATGGGTTGATGGATAAACAATGGGTTAATGGATAAACAATGGG
>NW_025942047.1:392932-429633 GCF_000764305.2 Hyalella azteca | reverse complement strand
AGTGTCACAAGTGTCACAAGTGTCACAAGTGTCACAAGTGTCACAAGTGTCACAAGTGTCACAAGTGTCACAAGTGTCACAAGTGTCACAAGTGTCACAAGTTCACAAGTGTCACAAGTGTCACACGTCACATTAATGTGTCACACCCAGCGCGAACATCACTAACCTGACACACAACGGACATCATCGGCCGCGAGCTCACGCAAGTTTTTCTTCAACAAAACAAAAGAAAATTTTCATATTTTTCGATCCTGTTTTACATCTTACATTTTTTCATTGCATTGAATTTTTCTAGAATACAAAATATCAGCTGAGGATCTTCATTGCAATAATAGTTATGGGTTCTATAAATGATCGGTTTTAAAAGTGTTGGATTCGGGACGTATTTAAAAATGAAAAAAATGCGCTCTAGTAATTCCGGAATAAAAATAATATTTTAGATAAAAAATACTCTTTAACAGTTTTATAAGTCAGTCACATGATTAAATCTCATATAAATTATACTAAGTGATGTTCATCTTTTCGCTTTTTATTTATTTTTTGCAGGCTAAGTAGACCTACACAATGGCCAAGAGGGTATCGTGATATGGACAAGGACCCGCACATTTTTCTGAGTGTATCGCACTAGTTGTTGGTCCAGATAAACGAACGCAGATTAAACAGTAAATAAATATCATGATGTAGCGTGGGAAAATAGTATACAATCAGAAAAGCGATAAGTCATTGGTTTCAAATAGTGACACACTTTTTCCACGTAGCACTGATACTCCCTTTGAACCAAACTGGTCAAGATGACCCAGAATAGGACAAAAAAGGATCGAAATTTGGACAAAATTACACTTATTTCTCTGAGTGTGAGAGATTTGGTGAGTGAGAATTCCGTTAAATTATATTAGGTATAGGTTAAAAAAATACAATAAAAATACATGTTAAATATTATTAGGTATAGGTTATATTGCGTGCAATGATATAGGGAGAAAAGTGACGCAAGAAAATTAGCGAATAACGAAACAGCAAAGAAATACAAGTAACGCAAGAGAGATTGCGAGCCAGATAGAAAAACGTAAAAAACAGAATAAGAAATTAAATGACAGGAATTGAATAAACTTACGTGGAAACCACATGGGAAGAAATTTTGTGGAGATGAATTTAAGAAATTTAATGGTAATATTAATAAATGCAAAAGCGATCGCTCTGCAATAGCCCTCTTGCTTTTTTCTTGATAGGCCGCATAGGAATAATTGAGCCTGTGGCATTGTTTTGTGTTTGCAAAAATCATTCAATAACTCCTTTGTTGTTCAATGAAAGCCATCAGCAATCCATCAGCCGCCATCGCAGCAATCAGCATAGCAAAGACTTCCTTCTCCCTGAGCGATGTGTGTGTGCACTCGCAGAAATGAGCGACACTTTGTCCAAATAGTGATGCACTTTTTAGCGCATTTTCTCATTTATGAAAAAATGAACTATTGTGCTCGCCATGTCCGTCTGTCCATCTGTCTGTCCGGTCCGTGACTTCAAGTTTTCGTCGACGAGAAAATGCGCTCTCTGTCACTCACTGCAGTGAGTATTGAGTTATATTTTTTTATCACTGAATTTGCACTGGCAGAAATGAATGAGACACTTTGTCCAAATAGCGATGCACTTTTTTCTTGATCCTTGTGAGGGACATTTTGTTCCAGTTTGGTCCGCAAATGAGAGTTTCGGTCCGTTTCCTGCTCGTGCTGTAGGTAAGAAAGTGTGTCATTAATTGGACAATATTGAAGAGTTCATTTTTATTTCCGTGGGTCAAATTGTCTGCCTCGTACATTCAGAAATATTCACAATAATAAGATTTCTATTTAATGACTAGTTTTTCGTCAAAAAAACGGTAAATTTGTCATTTTTTACATCCTCGGAACAATTTTATAAATAATAATTTTTGTCTGCAAAGAAGATCTGGAATTTAAAAGTAATAATGAACAATTTAACTTGTTTCAAAATATCAGAAACCAATTTTTCTCCGATCTAAATCTTCGAGGCTGAGAAGTTTCAAAATATTTGGAGGATTCTCAAAAATATTCCATCGTCAATCCCCGGATTTTAGGAGTAAATCCCCATGGAGCTTTGTGATCAAAACCTGCAAGCTGCCCTAGGCGGAGACTCTAGAATATCCCGTGGACAATAATCTTATTTTAAAGTCCTATCGAGTCCTATCAACTGGAAGACACTGTGAAAAACGATCCTACTTTAAGCCCTATCAGGTCTTATTTTAAAGTTCTAACAATCGTATTTTCAATTCCCATCAAGTTGACGATACCGTGGACAACAATCCTTTTATAAAATCCTATCAAGAACTTTTTTAAAGTCGTATCAAGTGCAATTTCAAGATCCTAACAAGTCCTATCAAGTTAAAGATATCGTGGACAACAA
This sequence comes from Hyalella azteca, assembly GCF_000764305.2. NCBI lineage: Eukaryota > Metazoa > Arthropoda > Malacostraca > Amphipoda > Hyalellidae > Hyalella > Hyalella azteca. The sequence continues at coordinate 427,224 of NW_025942047.1, read as the reverse complement.
TCCTTTTATAAAATCCTTTCAAGTCCTACTTTAAAGTTCTATCAGCCAAGTATAATTACTGATCATTCATTGATTTTTAATTAATGAGTTTATTAATATAGTTCTGAAACTATTTCACTTGTGTGCCATGTCTCCATTCTCATCAGTCACAATATCGAGGCTTAAACTGCTACCTGCTCCTGAGTTTTCAAAAAATTTAAACTCGCAATTTTCAGGAGTCACAGAATTTCGGGTTTTCAGCAGCACGGAATTCCCAATTTTGGGTGCAAGCAAATCTTGGTTTTTCAGCAGCACGAAATTCTCGGTTTTCTGGTGCGTGAGAAGCGGCAAGTTGCGGCACTACATTCCTGGTCAACTGGGAATACCTCCCCAGCGTTCCTGATCCACTGGAATTCCAAGCTTCCCAGTCTGGGGCTGCACTGGGGAAAATAAAAGATACAGTCTAGGGTTGCACTGGAAAAGTTTAGAGGTTGCAGTGAAAAAAATAGTATTATCTAGGGTTGCGCTGGAGAATTGAGGACCCAGTCTGGAGATGCGCTGGAGAATTAAGGACCCAGTCTGGGTTGCACTGGAGAATCAAGGATCCAGTCTGGGGTTGCACTGGAGAATTAAGCACACAGTCTGGGGTTGCACTGGAGAATCAAGGACCCAGTCTTGGGTTGCACTGGAGAGTTGAAGACCAAGTCTGGGGTTGCACTGGAGAATTAAGGACACAGTCTGGAGTCACGCTGGGGAATTGAGGACCCAGTCTGGGGTTGCACTGGAGAATTAAGGACCCAGTCTGGGGTTGCACTGGATAATTGAGGACACAGTCTGGGGTTGCACTGCAGAATTAAGGACCCAGTCTGGGGTTGCATAAAGAAAATCAAAGACAAAGTCTGGAGTTGCATAGCAAAATTAAAATTCCCTGTGCGAAATTTTAAAGCCTCCATAATTCCGGAAATGAAAGAAATGCTCGAAATTTTCCAAGAAAAAGTTTCAATTTCATGCGAAGCCGCGCTAGTAATTATGCAACATTGTAAGTGTTCATTGATTAACTTTCGCTTCAATTAAAACTTTTTCCAGTCTTTTATTAATAGTTAGTGATATTTTGAAGAATTTTCATTACTATCGCTTTAAAAGGAATGGTAAGCAACTATATTAAATTACCTGTTCAATAAATTAGAAGCCCAGTTATGAAATTTTGAAATGTCTTATGAAAACTAAATGAAAAACATATATTGTATAAAAAATTGATGAAAATTGCTGAAAAAAACAGATGAAAATTATAACACTTAACACAGGAATGAATAAACCCGGATATCGACACCCAAATACTTCAACAGAAATAAAATTTCCTAAGTTGAAGTCATTTAAATCCGTAAATCTATCGAACATTCTAGCGATTATCTCGTACTATAAAAAAATATATATTAAATTACACGGAAGCTGCACATCGGGGTGAGTTTATTCAGTTCTGATCCTCTGTATTTCAGAACCAGCCAAATTTAGGCCGTAATTTCGAATTTTTCGTCATTAATTGCCCATAGGCCTGCGTCGAGTGCTTTGTGATTAAAAAACCAGGCCTATCCTACGGCCTAAATTGACAGTGAAAAGACAACAGAGTGAGAGGGTCAGATCCCTCTGAGGGCTAAAGGGTTAAACCCTCATGGTATCGCTCATTACCAATGAAAACCATTAATAGGCTCAATTGGACATGAGATAGGCCTAGGCTTAGCGGTATCGGCAAACGCTAATGAACACTAACGAGCGAACTTGCGATTTGAGTTTCGCTAATTGGGTCAGGTTTCCAGGTGATTTGATTAATTAGTTTGATTAATTAGAAGCACTAATCACTAAAATGCAAAATTGTTCGCGCTCGTGTTCAATTACGTGAAATAATTGTACACAAAAATTCTTCATTCGGACGTCGTGTGTGAACTAATACAAGAAATTCAGCCAAAATTTTTTAATTTAACCCTTGCCGTGAATGCAAATCGAAATTAACGCAACTTTATGTTTTAAATTCTGATTCATTTGTTTGGATAATAAATATGAGCTTTTAATTGATTTTAAATCTCTATATCCAGCATTCGAGGTAGGTTACTATCCGATTATTAATTGATTCGTAAGGTTCCAAGCATTCATAAATGCAATAATATAAATTTTTCGGTACGAGGAATCTAAGTTATAAAACTGACGCTTTTTGCAATTTCAAACTCAAGCAACCAGATTGAGAGATTTGAACTCAATCTTATTTTGAGTTTACATTTTTTTACAGTTAATAGTTCTTAAATTAGTTCTCAAAGATTCAACAAATCCATCTAATTAGTTCTTAATTGGTTGATTCGTTGCTCTTCATTTACTCATACGAGAAAATTTATTCTTTCAACCTTAAATTAAATTTATAGCTCCTCAACTAATCTTCAAACGGTCGAATAAAAATTAACTCGATAGCATTCATCTAATTGATGTTCAATCAGTCTTCACGCGATCAATTAATCACGTTTCAATTTAAATCGAGCTTTTAATTATTAGTACTTCTATTATATATCGAATATTTATTTAAAAATTCAGAAAACAGCTGCCATTCCATATTGTCCTGCCATTCCATCAAATTAAAAAATATATATACATTCTACATACATTAAAAATTGTGTAATAATCGCTTTGCAGATTAACATGAATATTTAAAATAGGCCTACAACGCAGATAGGCTTTGGCCCTTTTATTGTATTATTCATTCCTTTGTTTCTGGAGCATATCCTCTGATCCTCTTGCCGTGGCCATCGCAAGTGTCCGCTGACTGTCCGCACTGTGGAAAATCGCAGGTGTCAGCAAACTGTCCGCACTGTGGCCACCGCAAGTGTCCGCAGACTGTCCGCACTTTGGCCATCGCAAGTGTCTGCAGACTGTCCGCACTGTGGCCACCGCAAGTGTCCGCAGACTGTCCGCACTGTGGCCACCGCAAGTGTCCGCAGACTGTCCGCACAGTGGCCATCGCAAGTGTCTACAGACTGTCCGCACTATGGCCACCCCTAGTGTCCGCAGACTGTCCGCACAGTGGCCACCGCAAGTGTCCGCAGACTGTCCGCACTGTGGCCACCGCAAGTGTCTGCAGACTGTCCGCACTGTGGCCATCGCAAGTGTCTACAGACTGTCCGCACTGTGGCCACCACTAGTGTCCGCAGACTGTCCGCACTGTTGCCACCGCAAGTGTCTGCAGACTGTCCGCACAGTGGCCATCGCAAGTGTCCGCAGACTGTCCGCACTGTGGCCATCGCAAGTGTCCGCGGACTGTCCGCACTGTGGCCACCCCTAGTGTCCGCAGACTGTCCGCACCGTGGCCATCGCAAGTGTCCGCGGACTGTCCGCCAAACAAGCCTCTTTGCGGACATCAAATGGATAAGCGCGACGTCGCATGCAGGCTTACGGCGGCTCAGGCATAATGCTTCTATCCTGCCGCTTATTTTTCTGAGTGTTTGCTAGAGTTTGCTTAGTGTTTATGCCTTTATTGTGCCATTTATTTTCTGACTGTTTGCTTAGTATATGAGTATACAGAGCATTTATTTTGTAGAGTAGCATGCATACAAGTATTTTTTATACAGTATGTTTCTATCCATTAATTGCAATCAATTAATTAACGTGTCCGCATTAAAAGTGATGTCATTTGATTACGATTTATTACTTAATAATAGAGTTTTCAATTTTCATGTAAAACAATATTGCAATTTTCAAACAAACGAGACATGGCAGGGCAGAAAAACACTCAATGTTTACATTCATTTGTGATTCTCATAGCCAGAAACGGGAAGCTATTTAGAACAGTGAACAGTGAAGGGCAGAATTATTACAAAATATACTGATTAAGATAATATACTATAAGATAATATAAGATAATAATATACTATGAAGATAATATACATAATATACTGACTTTGACATCGTCTGAGGTACTTAAACCCACGCAGTTTTTTCCGTAGATTGTTGCCAGTCTTCGCACATTACCAATAGATTTCGCAGCATTCAACAGTATTTTTACAAATCTTATACTATTTTCAAAATTTTCTTATTGTTTTCTTAGAATCTACATATGTTTTTTTCATATAGTTTTCACAATTATCATTTGAATGTTATGTTATTGAAATATAAAAAAAATTATATATAAATATGTAACACTAAAATAGCATATTATTTTATTGTTGACTTCATCTTATTTTCTCCATTTTTTTATTTCCAGATTTATCACACTAATTAATATAATTTCATATATAATTTCAGGGTTATTTTTCTGACTACAATAAAAAAAATTCTCAGAATATATTATGATAAACAATGCTAAATTTCAAAATAATTTTTTAATAATTAAAATAGAATGTAATGTTGGTTGTATAATTAGAAAAATTCATTTGAAAACAAAAATATTTTAATAAATTTTATTAAATGTGGCTAACTGTCCAACTTGAGTTTCGGCTGAAAAGTTACCCCAAACTACAGGGTAACTTGACAATAAAATCTAACCATGCAGACGGCTATAATTACAACATATGCAGCATTGAAACAATGATAGTGAAGAACATAAAGAAAGCATCATCAATAAGACATCAATACAGCATCAATACAATAATAGTGACAGCAGCAAGTGTATGGCAGCATCAATAAAATAAGTGTAACAGTAGTGAGAGAAAAAAGTGAAAAAAATACAATACTGAATGAAATATGTACTGGAACAGCAATAATTAAATAAATAAAAAGAGGCGAGTATCAATACCACAAATTCAACAATAGTTACAGAGTAAGTACAGGATAGTATCAATACCACAAATTCAACAATACTAACATTAATAAGTACAGGATAGTATCAACATCACAAATTCTACAATACTGACATAAATAGGTACATTGTAGTATCAATGCCACAAATTCAAGAATAGTAACATAAATAAGTACATGGTAGTATCAATACCATAAATTCAACAATACTAACATAAATAAGTACATGGTAGTATCAACACCACAAATTCAACAATAGGTACAGAGTAATAACAGGATAGTATTAATACCACAAATTCAACAATACTAACATTAATAAGTACAGGATAGTATCAACATCACAAATTCTACAATACTGACATAAATAAGTACATGGTAGTATCAATAACACAAATTCAACAATACTAACATAAATAAATACATGGTAGTATCAATACCACAAATTCAACAATACTAACATTAATAAGTACATGGTAGTATCAATACCACAAATTCAACAATACTAACATAAATAAGTACATGGTAATATCAATGCCACAAATTCAACAATACTAACATTAATAAGTACAACGTGGTAGAAACAATACCATAAATTCAACAATACTAACATAAATAAGTACATGGTAATATCAATGCCACAAATTCCACAATAGTTACAAAGTAAGTACAGGATCACTTACCTCGAGCCCGTAAGCCTCGCTAACGGCTCGTCCCAAACGCTTCCTTAGTTCCTCAGGAAACTGTTAACCAATTAGCGCTAACGGCTTAATAGGCGGCGAATTTTGTGTCGCGTCCGAGCATTTCTTCTTTACTGTTGTCTCCGTAGGAATAACATTAGAGGCACGCGATCGGCAAGTTAAAGACGAGTGCGGTAATTAGATTGCGATATCGTTGAGCACTCCTGGCACGCACCGTCAAAGGTCGGGCCAAATTACGGCGAGACGTGGGCCAAATTACGGCGAGACGCGGGCCAAATTACGGCGAGACGCGGGCCAAATTACGGCGAGACGCGGGCCAAATTACGGCGAAACGCGGACCACATTACGGCGAGACAGATAATGAGTTCAATGTCATGAGTTTGACGTTTGAAATTTGATGTCTTTAGTTTGATGTCTGAAGTTTGACGTTTGAAATTTTACATATTAAATTTGATGTATAAAGTTTGATGTGTGAAATTCGATGTCTGACATTTTATATCTGGAATTTGATGTCTGAAGTTTAATGTATAACATTTGATGTCTGAAGTTCGATGTCTTTATTGACAGGAGTGACCAGCAAGCTGCACCACCAGTCGCTAATTGTGCGCCTGATCGCGTTAGGTTAGGTTAGGCGCGTCAGGGGCGGCCGCTCTTGCGGTTGCTCCCTGTAGACTTGCTCAGCACGTGACGACTCGCCGGAAAATGAACGAATCTCATTGAATCGTCTCTTTCTCACTTCCAACTTATCTTTATCTTATCTCCATCTCGTCTTTATCTTATCTCCATCTTATCTTTATCTTATCTCCATCTCGTCTTTATCTTATCTCCATCCCGTCTTTATCTTATCTCCATCCCGTCTTTATCTTATCTCCATCTCGCCCTTATCTTATCTCAATCTCGCCTTTTTCTTATCCCCATCTCGCCTTTTTCTTATCTCCATCTCGTCTTTATTTCATCTCCATCTCGCCTTTATCTAATCTCCATCTCGTTTTTATCTTATCTCTATCTCGTCTTTATCTTATCTCCATCCCGTCTTTATCTTATCTCCATTCCGTCTTTATCTTATCTCCATCTCGCCCTTATCTTATCTCAATCTCGCCTTTTTCTTATCTCCGTCTCGCCTTTTTCTTATCTCCATCTCGTCTTTATCTCATCTCCATCTCGCCTTTATCTAATCTCCATCTCGTCTTTATCTTATCTCCATCTCGTCTTTATCTTATCTCCATCTCGTCTTTATCTTATCTACTCCCCTCACTCCCCTCACTCCCCTCACTCCCTCACTCCCCTCACTCCCCTCACTCCCCTCACATCGGACAATGGGCTCAGCCACCGCGAAATGCGTTCCTCAAATCTTATTCTTGTTGGATTTGCCGGCAGCCAGAGCCGCCACACGCAAGCAAAGATGCACATTGATTGATCTCGACTGTCCCTGATAAATGCGGGATAAATGCATTGGATAACATCTCATTTTTAGTGATAAATGCTCTGCATAAGATCTGACTTCTACTGATAAATGCGGGAGATAATACCACACTTCTAGTGATAAATGTAATGAATATTACTTCACCTTGCTTTTTAAACGTTTATTTCGACAGGCACTTAATTATCACCAAGTGTGACTTGCCTGTGATTGATGAATATATCAACTATCATTCCATTGATTGCTAACTGTGTCATTTATATATTATAAACAATTAGTTGACAGCTAAAATGATGTATCATTTATTAATTAGTTGATTGTTGAATGGATTGTTTTTAAAAAGTTAATGAATAAATATACTATTTATCAATAAGTCAATGACTAAATATACCATTTTTCGATAATTTGAATGCTAAATGTAGCATTTATCAATAAGTCAATAGCTAAATATACCATTTTTCGATAATTTGAATGCTAAATGTAGCATTTATCAATAAGTCAATAGCTAAATATACCATTTTTCGATAATTTGAATGCTAAATGTAGCATTTATCAATAAGTTAATGGCTAAATATATCAGTTATCGATAAATTGAATGCTAAATGTAGCATTTATCAATAAGTTAATGGCTAAATATATCAGTTATCGATAAATTGAATGCTATATGTAGCATTTATCGATAAGTTGTTTGCTAAATTTATCATTTATAAATAAGTTTATCTGCTTAAAGGAACTACAAAGGGGCCATTGTCTGCATTCTTATTGTCGTACAAATTCGATTTTTTCTCTTTCTCATCAACAACATAAATTTATCGTTTAAAATTTTTCAAAAAAGCCGCTCAACAAATTTGCTTTCAATTATTAATCAGTTAAGCAGTGAAAGATATGTGTGCAATGTGAAATAATGTTTATAATTCTATGATTATACTATACAATACTATATTTATAGTATAATACAATGATTATACAATAATTATAATATTTCAGAAGTGATCGCAGATGCCGATTGAAGTTCGATCAATTCATCGCTCATTAACTGCTTCAACGTTTCACTATTTTAATTCATGAAGAATGCATGAGCTAGCGCGATTTTAACAACATGATTTTCGGTCGACGACTAGAAAAATTCCCAAATTTTACGATTCAAATTTTTGAATTTTATCTCCATTTTGAAGTTTTATCTGCGCTCTGCGGCCGAGGGACTCTGCGGAATCCGGAGCGCAAGTTATGGTAATGAGACGCCAGGCAAACATTTCCGCTGACATCAGCTAAAATATGGATCTCTTTGCCACTGAATTCCGGAGATGCTAAATTCCGGTGCTGAATTTTCACCATTTTAATATCATATGTATGATAAATTTTCTGGCATCGATGATGCTGAATTTCTGGCGCTGAGTTTTCACGCTTTTCACACTGGAAGTTTGCAAAAATTTTAACGCTTAGTTGGGAAATTTTCAGACCATATCGTACATTTGTAAACAGCGATCGCGTTGTTAGAGTTTTACAAATTTTGAATTGGAAGCTTCGCAAAATTCAAAATATTTTGTTTGGGCATCCTGAGCAATTTATGAGGAATGGAAAAATATCACTTGGATTTTCGAACAAAAGTTTCAAAACCTTTATAATTTCTAACATTTTTAGTATCAAATAAAAATAAGCCGAAATTGAATTGTGTGTTTATTGTAATAAAATATTTCTGTGATCCAGAATCTACCAAATTGTTCGTGATTTCTTAAATTTTCATTAAATTCTTTTTATACAATTTGAAAAATTTTGGACACCACGAAGAATTCACAATAAAGGGAAAAAAATTTATTATTGTGCTTTTAAGAAGATTTTTGAATAAATTTAGAATTCTCACAATTTTATGCATCAGATTATAATTAAGCCGAACTTAATTGTCAATTAATTAAAATATAATATTCTTGTGGTACATAATCTTAAAAATTATTTACGTTTTCTAAATTCCTGTGCATTAAAAACTATTCCTAAAAAAAGCAGTAGGCACACATTTTCTCGCAATAAATACAGCAAGGACGGCAGGCAAGATGGCGACAGCCTCGGTACGTATTACTCATACAATGCAATATTCAGCAGCTCAGTAATCTAATATAGTCTCGCTGTAGCTCATATCGTTGATTCACACATTGCAGTATTTCAGACCTCACTGAACTAACTGAAGTACCTCAGGCAACTGTAAAACTTTCGCATGTCAGTAAATCCAGTGCAATTTTCAATGTAGGTTGATTTAAAATCATTTTGCTATGTTTAAATAAGAGGAAGTTTCAAATAAAGCTATCCAAGTGCCATTGTTTGCAATGAATTTCTAATTTTGAATTATCATCTACTTAAGAAAATAGCTTTATTTTGTTGGGAGTTATCTTTATTGGACTAAATTTCCAACAAATAGGTAATCGTTAAAAACAGACAGCAATAGTAAATAATTAGTCTATAAAAATTCAAATCAAAGATACTGCTGCCTTCTATCATCATATAAACTTCTGTTTTCTGGACATGATCACTGCCGTTTTTCTTCTAAATTCTATTGATATAAATACTGAAGATTTTTCACAGTTTTCAGCCATAACTCCTGCAATTTCATGTATATTTTCTCTACCAGGCACACAATATGGCAGCCGCGGGTCAGCGTGGCAGGCAATCTGCCAGCCGTCGCCCCTCAGTCATTGGCGTGAACATCTTTATTCATTTATTCATTTTCTTTATTCATTTATTCAGCCCGGCAGTTGTCCGTCTGTCTGTACAAGATAGAGGGACACTTTAATGTCTTCATACGGCAGACAGACAGACAGAGATGACACTTGTTGACAGCTGTGACACATTTCCCTCCTGTCTGTCCATCACGCCCTCGATCCATCGTCTACAATTATTCTGTCTGCTTAGCTGTCTAGTCCGTGTCTGTCATTTGTCTCTTCCGTATCTGTCGTCTGTCTATTTGACTTCTGTCATCTGTCTCTTCCAGTTTTATCATTTGTTTCTTTCATTTCTATCACTGGTAAGGCATAATTTATAACTCATGTGATATTAAAAAATGGACACGCATTTTTGCAGTGGTTCCAATAAATTTTCATCGGTAAGGAAAAAATTAAAAGTAATGTTGCAGAATTCATTTAATTTGAAAGAAAGTAATTGAAAGAATGCTGCTTGATTTTCAAAGTTTTTTGTCGCGGAAAGATTGCAATTTTAACAGCTTCAAAAACATTAACAATGACTTCTTTGCAAATTTCCCTCAATTTCATTGCCTTCAAAAATTTTCACCGAGAATTCGTCCTGGCATATAATGTTAGCAAAATTTGTCTCAAATTTTTTGTAATCCTTTTCTCGCTAATACATGAAAATTTTAATTCTCGTACTCTATCACTTAAAACACATCCTCAACTCTAAACTTTTAAGTTCCATTAAAAATCTGTTCAATAGGCGCGGAGCAGCAAACTTTTAATCGACAAACGACGAAGTTTTCTCACTAAAACGCATAAAAAATCAATAAACGTTGAACGGCAAACTTTTTACCGACAAACGACGAAGTTTTCTCACTAAAACGCATAAAAAATCAATAAACGTTGAACGGCAAACTGTTTACCGACAAAAAAATGAAGTTTTATTTGCCGCTTTGCATTTTACCGCGGCTCGAAAGTGTACAGGAAAAAAAGCGTCGTGTCTGTTAACTTCGTTACTGAGATTGCGCTCAAACGGACCTGCCGAGAGAACCGCTTACACTCACGGACATTTGTGAGAGTTTGTCCAAATAACTATGCTCTTTTTGTATATGTATGTATGAGTCATTCTGACCCAGTTTAGCCAGGGAAAATGAAAGATCAATGCTACGTGCAGAAAATATTTATAATATGTAAATTACAATACAATATGACTCATTTATCTTTCTGAGTGCTTCAAACAGAATGAAACTCAGCTTTGAACAATGCAGGTTTATAATACTCAAAAAAACATTTTACTCAACTCTCAACTAGGCATGAATTGGACAACGCAAGTCACTCTGCGTTCAACAACGCATGTTAATCAACAATCAGGAATTAAATTTGTTAACGTGTTTTATACAATTATCATTCTAAACGTGATGACAAGTAGAAAATTAATTATAAATTTGAAACTAACGTTTTTTTTTTAAGAAAAATTTCGTTGTGTGAGTCTGGATTTTTTCTTATATTTTTTCGTTACGTTACATTTAAAAGAAATCAAGTTTTAATATGCTTGTCAATCATGCGTGTTAGATACATTAGAAATGTTTGATTTTAAACATTATTTTGATTTTATTTGATTGATGGTTTTAAACATTATATTGGTTGTCTTCAAAATAATATATCAAAATCTTTTCTTACCAGATGTAGCGGCAAATATGATTTGAGATCAAGTCTGAACAAACAGCGATAGCGTCTACATACTAAGATAGATGAACATTAAGTATAATAAAAACAACGCTATATCATCAAGATAATAAAATAGCTGCACATCAATTCTGAAAAAACATGGCTCTTTTCAAGACACTTCGATCGACAATAAAATGTGTTTCTTACCGAACAAATCGCAGCTTCCCGCCACCACCAATAAACCTCGCTGGATCAAATAGAGACAATAAAGCGAGGCTCTACAAATGAACAGTCAAACAATCATGAGGCCAAACTAACAAACAGGCAAACAGGGGCGTGAACAGAAGGGCTAACAAACAGGCAAACAGGGGCGTGAACAGAAGGGCTAACAAATGTGGAACAGAAATGAACACAATAGCTGTACTGATGGCAGTCTGTGAGAGGGGATGCAGAGTGATGATATTATACGCTGGGTGTGATGATATTATACGCTGGGTGTGATGACATTATACGCTGGGTGTGATGACATTATACGTGATGACATTATACGCTGGGTGTGATGATATTATACGCTGGATGTGATGATATTATACGCTGGGTGTGATGACATTATACGCTGGGTGTGATGATACTATACGCTGGGTGTGATGATATTATACGCTGGGTGTGATGATATTATACGCTGGGGGTGATCAAGCTGTACATTTGTACAGCAAGTCCTGATTTAAACTTGAAACGTCTCTGTCGACTTAAAAACTGAGCTTGAATCATCAAACGTTCATCATCCAGAAATCTGGATGTACTCCTCGAAAAATTGTGATTTGAGACACTCAACATATTTTCAAGCAAAAAAATTATTTGCGTCACTTTTTTCGATAAAGATATGTTGTTTGAAATAAATAAAGCTATACTGTATGAAAGAAAGTATACGCTGCGTATGTTGCATATAGTGTTGACGAACGTGTTGCGTATAAAGCGCGCAGTTAACGGCGTATGGAGCTTGCGTTTATAACATATGGAACTGCGGCAAGTGTTGCGTATGGAGCTGGCGCATATTGCGTATGGAGCTGAAGTATATAGCGTTTGGACTAGAGGCACGTGTTGCGTATGGAACTGGCGTATATTGCGTATGGAACTGCAGCACGTGTTGCGTATCGAGTTGCAGTCGCCATCTGTACGCCACGGCAACAGACGGCGACCGCCCTCAGGCTGCGCGCGATCGCTTGGCCAAGACGAGCGAGATGTGCAATATTTGGTGATGGTGATGAAAATAGTGATGAAAATAGTGATGAAGATAGTGATGAAAATACTGATAAAATTAGCAACAATGGTGTACGATGAAATTAGCAACAATGGGCATAAGAATGATTATGACCTCACATAACATAGTATCATTTATTTTGTTGAATATTCCGAGGATAAACTGCCATTTAAAAATATTGTTAACTCCATTCATTTTTCGGATTGCAGATATTGTATATCATATTTTTCCTGCACTGAATTATAATTGCATATTGTGACTCTTTTCAATTATTATTATGATATATCATTATTTGCAATAAGTGGGAATATAACCTTAGTATTTCAGTGACAGAATCATGTTTATCACTCGACTCCAATGTTTAACGATAACGTCATAGTTTTCATTCCTTATTACTTTTTATTACTTTTAAAAGTTGAGGTCTGTAAGGAAACAGACTATAAATAAATTCAAATAGTGGTCTTAAAATAGGTCTTGTATGTTTACGTTTTTTAACATTCTCGTGCAAGCAAATGGATAAAATGTTACCACACATGGAAGAATCACTTACTAACTAACTTAACATAACTTAACTTAATATAACTTACCCATGGAGGTTGAAGCTCGTTAACTGTGCGGGATGAGTAAGCTTGATATTTTAAATATATATAGTTGTATATAATGAGTCATATATAATGTTGATGAGGTTCATCGTGTGAGTGTCATATAGTGAGTCTGTTAATGAGGTTCATCGTGTGAGTGTCATACAGTGAGTCTGTTAATCATGCCCTACACTATACCAGCTATAACAGCGTCCCTCTCTACGACCTTCTGTCCAAACCCTCGGACCCTTCATCCTTCCCTTATCCTATCCTCCTCCTACCTAACAAACCCTCGGACCCTACCTCACAAACCCTCTTCTTTGGGTCCTAATTGTATCGTCCTACACCCTGGCCAGAAGAGCACTTCAATACTTGCCATCTCTATGTTATTCTTACGAGCACGGGCGTCTCTATTGATCTTGGGTGGCAAGTATAATGTGTTGGATCTCATCCCGTCCATTACAACCATTATCTCCATTGGGTTCATTTTTGGCCACCCATTGCTCGAACATAAGGCCAACGACGCGCAGTGTCTCCAACCTACCCCGACTTAAGACCCATAATTTACGAGCACATGAAAGTCATAATCAAAAATAAAGCCTTATTTGTTCATATAAAATAACATTTCATATCAGAATCCGTGAGAAAAATGTGAAGTATTCTAGAATTGATAATAATAAATGATGGTTTTGTAGAAGTTCTCGGTATATGGGGGTTCAGAGGCAGACGTGAATAAAATATGCGACCACCTGTTCGACTGTTGCTATTGTCTGGGCTGAGGAGGGTGAGGACGAGCGTTCATCCAGCTACCGAAATGTGTATATTTACTTTAATATATTAGTTATATCTATCAAAACCACTGACTGTATATCAAAATCGAAACAAAATTCAATAGAGTTGGATTTAAAAATTTGTTTTTATGGTGTAAGATATGAAATATGAAAATTTAAACGTTTGTGACGAGGTTGAAAAGGCGGTAGTCGGCATTTAGCCTCATCTTGAGTGGCGGCAAACGAGGGCGCCGCCTCATTGATGGCTTTTCAAGGGCCGATAATCCGGACTAACCCATTTATTTACTTGAGTGAAGAGAGATGCAGTGCAGCGAATAATTTGCACAGCTCTTCTCTAGTGGATTAGGTGCATAACAAGTGGATGACATGAGTAAGAGGCTACAAGTGGAGGTGGATGGTATGAGTGAAGTGAAGATGATGTAAGTAAACATCAAATGAATTAAATGAGGCTGTTGTTAGATACAAGGTGGATAGAGTAAGATTATTTTTGGGCTGCAAGTGGATAAACTGAGCACAATGCTTAGTTGGATTATAAATGGATGATATGAGTATGATGCTGTAGGAGGATAACAAGTTGATGACATGAGTATATAGCTATAGGATGATACCAAGTTGATGACATGAATACGTTATTGTAATTTAACGCTTAATGACAACAAAGAATAGTTTCCACTCGGCACGCGGTATAAAAAAATTCTTATCATGTTATAAAATACATGAAAATTTTTTCTTCACTTGTTGGTTGTACATAAGGCAAGCGGATAGCTCATTATTAAAAATACATGAAAATTTGAAAATATTTCCCGATGTGTTAGTAGTCTTGTGTATTTTGATCAATTTAGTAATTTTGTCATTAATAAAGTAAACTCTGAAAAAATAATGGGTCATATTGTACAAATAATGGCTCACTTCCATCAGGATGATAATAAGGGCAAAACGTGCATTGTTATTTGGACAGTGACTTGCTCAGTTCTCTGAGTGCTTGTTGATATCTTCGCACGAATTAATAAAAATTCGAATTTAAATCGTGAACTTTTTACAGGTAAATAAGTATTGCAAATTGGCTATCCCTCCTCATATGGCATTAATTTTGATTATTACAATCACGTTCATGTTTTGAAGATACAAAAGTTAGCTTTTCAAGTCTCAATTGTTGTAGCTAAAACGAAGATAATATTGAAGATTTTTCGATTGATGATAATCATGTTAAGAATTTCATCAATTATTTTAAATGACATCATGGATTCGTAAGTATTTTTATGATTGTGATTCATCATGTATCGAAGTGATGCTAATTATAAACATATTTAAAAGGCACATACGTGGAACTTAGATGACCGTTTTATTTAACTGTTATCTTCTTGGAAAATATCTTTCTTATAATTAGTGTCTAGCAATCGCAACTAATTGTCACGCATTTTTTAATTATCGCTATAAATTAACAGACCGCATTTTTTGAATCGTAATATATTTCATCTCTTAAAATTGTAGAAATTCCATAATCTAATGAGTTTTGAATCACATGATATATTGTGTATGTTTTGTCGCTGGTATTATGTATTTGTTGTTGTCAACTATCATTGATGTTACTGGCGTCTGTAAATCACATGTTTGACGAAACATGTTTGACGAATTAATGTTTCAATCACAATTTTAATCACAATCATAATTAATCACATGTTTGACGAATTAATCTTTCACTATTAAAAACGAGACAAAATATTTGAACTAGGAAACTAGCAATACATAGCAGTGAGCCGCACTAATAAATTCTAACGTGCGTTTTACGTCTTGAAATAATTTCATAAATGAATTTTTCGTCAATTCTCGAAAGATTTCCATCAAATCGTGCCCTCTGAAGCTTTACCCTCATCCCGTGACCTCTAAAGTGTTTCCCTCACCCCGTGACCTCTGAAGTGTTTCCCTCACCCCGTGACCTCTGGAGTGTTTCCCTCACCCCGTGACCTCTGGAGTGTTTCCCTCACCCCGTGACCTCTGGAGTGATTCCCTCACCCCGTGACCTCTAAAGAGTTTCCCTCACCCCGTGACCTCTGAAGTGTTTCCTGAAGTGTTTCCCTCACCCCGTGACCTCAGTAGAGTTTCCATCACCCCGTGACCTCTGAAGTGTTTCCCTCACCCCGTGACCTCAGTAGAGTTTCCCTCGCCCCGTGACCCCTGGAGACTTTCCCTCATCCCGTGACCTCAGTAGAGTTTCCCTCATCCCTTCTTCTACCTTCTACCCTCACTCCTTCACCCCTTTCCCTCCTTTATTTTGTCGCTCTACAGAGGGTTACCCTCACCCCCTCCACCCCAGGGGGGGGTGCTCGCAGTTTTAGTGCAGGCATTAGTTTTACCAGCGTACAACACCGCGCCACATTTGTCTTGCAGGTCTCGGGAGAGAGACCTCGCCTACTCCCGCTTCTTTCTTCGTTCTCTTTCCTCCCATCTTCGCTTCCTCTCCTGTCTTCACCGCTCTCTATACTTCCTTTTTCACTCCCTTGCCTTTTCCTTCTTCCCTCCCTTTTCTTGGTTCTTTCTTCCCTTTTCTTCCTTCTTCCCTAACTTTTCTTGGTTCTTTCTTCCCTTTTCTTTCTTCTTCCCTCTCTTTCCTTCCTTCTTAGCCCCCTTGCCTATTCCTTATTCATTTTTTCCTTTTTCGCATCCCATTTCGCACCTCTCCTTAAATCCTTCTAATATTTTGTTAATTTTTATTTTATCACTGATAATGTTTCCTATATCTTTATATATCTTGATCATCCAAAGTAATTTGTCTTATCCTTCATTTAAAATTGTAACGTAATCGTTCTCTACGTTAATATTCCAGCTAGAACTCTTACAACCTGCCAAGCGAACCGAAAGGATAATTTAAATTTCAAGCGATACTGTGTTCTCGTCTGTCCAAAATGAACGAAATATTTTAATTCAAATTACTTGTTTCTAAATTTATCCTCTGTCTGTTACCGTTCAGTCTAGTACAGTTTGCTTATAATCAAAAAACTTTAAAATACATAAAATAAATTTACATTGTATTCGCTGCGAGCCTTCTTGCAGGAAATGAACAATTGGCTTTGCGCCTTAGCGGCCTGCTGCACAAGTCATATCGACGTATGGGGCATTTTGTCCAAATAGTGACACACTTTCTGTGTGATGCACAGAAAGTGAACGTGTGGCGCACAGAACTAGAACAGAACATCACAGAAAGAGAACGTGTGATGCACAGAACTAGAACAGAACATCACAGAAAGTGAACGTGTGATGCACAGAACTAGGACAGAACATCACAGAAAGTGAACGTGTGATGCATCACAATTTCTGTGATGCACAGAAATAGTGACATCCTTTTACGAGGAAAGCTACGTCAAAATGACCCACAGAAGGGATAAAAGTGCATCGCTATTTGGACAAAGGTCCCATTAATTTTCCTGAGTGCACTCATCGGGAACTAACACTAGTGAATTCCCTTTAAAAAACGTCGTCTCATTTTATGGTCGGTCAATTTCTATGTTTCTACCGCTAACAAAATGTTGAAAAATAACTTACTGGTGTTGACATGTTGACACATAACATGCTAGTGTTGATCTTTGCGATCTAGGTCTTCTGAACCCACGACTTATGCTGTTGATGTTGAATGTTGTCAACAAAGAAGTTGGTGGAGGGATACCGTGGGGTGAAAGTTTAAAAATTTTCCATTGAATGGTGCATCCGTTCTAGTCATTAATGACGACAAAGTTATTACCTTAATCTCTCTACGTTAATAGTTGATAAAAGTATCACTTGGTAGCCGTATTGTCAAGTATTGCACTTAAGTTTAAACCCACAAAAAAAAGACAATGAAAGGTTTAGAAAGCTGGGATCGAACCAACAAAAAACCCAAGATAAAAAGCTTTGGATAGTTTAGATCAAACTTGCACATTAAACCTACATGGTTGAAACGTAAGGCTGTTGGATTTAAACCCACAAAAATCCAAGGTTATTGGTTTATAAAGTTTAGATCGAACCCCAAAATTAACCCTCAAGGATAAAAGATTTCGAAAGCTTGCATTCAACTCACGAAAATAAACCCCAAGGTTAAAGGTTCAGGCAGCATGGAAAGCTGAGTGGTTAAGTAAGCTTGGTTTTAACCCACGAAAATAATCCCCAAGGTTTAAAAATGTCGTCAACTTGTATTAAACCTACAAAAATAGCCATCAAGGTTAACAGGCTCAGACAGCTTGGAAGGCTACGGTCTACACAACAAGGAGGCTTAATGTGATCGTAACGAGGCAGTGAGGCGCCGTAAGGAGGCAGTGAGGCGCCGTAAGGAGGCAGTGAGGCGCCGTAAGGAGGCAGTGAGGCGCCGTAAGGTGGCAGTGAGGCGCCGTAAGGTGGCAGTGAGGCGCCGTAAGGAGGCAGTGAGGCGCCGGAAGGAGGCAGTGAGGCGCCGTAAGGTGGCAGTGAGGCGCCGTAAGGAGGCAGTGAGGTGCCGCCTCAATTATGCAGCCTGACGAACGAACGTCGCACGGCTCAAGGAGGCCTTGAGGCGTCGACGTTCCACTTAAAGCTTCATCATTTTGCAACATTAACAGTCTATATAGAAAATATAATTATAAAAGCATAACAAAGAGTATAAAACTACAAAAAACTAATCTCATGGCGCATTTATTGTATCAATAGTCTTTCTCATTAATATCAATAGTCTCTTCTCGGGGATGAACATTTTTCAACATTAAAATTTTTCTTCAAAGAACAATGATACAAAAAGATAAAAGCATTAAAAACTGCATGAAATAATACTCTCTGCAGGATTTTAATATATCCTAAAATTAGTCATTCTTCAAACTATAATGATAACAAGATTTCTATATAGTAATTAATAAAAGAAAGCAAATAGGGGATCTTCAGTCATGAAAAGATGAAAAAATGAAAGATTGATATCGTCAATCGATATCAATTTCAATTGATATTGAAAAATTGATATCGTCAGTCCTGAAAAGATCCGGTCAAATGACACGATTTTAGATCTTCTGTGAACAAGGCACGAAAAGGAAAAGAATCGGCGACAGGCCACATCAGGCCTACACTTCAGCGCCGAGATCATTTTGTTATGTTATGTTATATATAAGTTGTGTATCAAGTCACTTTTTAAGGAAAAGTACTTCAAACATATTAAACAGATAAAATATTTCAATGTGGAACAGCCTTCCCGATGACATCGTTGGCGCTCCAAGTATGAACGCGTTCAAGAACAGACTAGATAAAGCTATGGAAAAATATATGTTCAGATTTGAAATGCCTAGCTCCTTATCGAACCCGGTGGAAGTCTAGTAGCTTCTTCAAACTATCGCCAGTCATGAAAAGATCCGGTCAAATGACACGAGTTTAGATCTATGAACAAGGCACGAAATGGAAAAGAATCGGCGACAGGCCACATCAGGCCTACTCTTCAGAGCCGACATCACTATGTTATGTTATGTTAATGTAGTTTAGATAATTCACTTGGTATTTTTTTTCACGATATTTTTAGAAACGATAATTGCATTTTAGCAAATAAATGAGTTTTTCAGTTCCAATTTTTTATATTATTTTCGCTCATTTCTGTTTAATAACCAAGTCGCTGTAAATAATTCCAAAAAGAATTAACTTCTTATCGACACTGTATTTGCTGTGATCCTGAGAATAAGTGTTTTTCCAACGTAAAAAGGCAGGTAAAATATAAAGGAGCATTTACACTATATAAATTAACAGTGTTACTTGACACTAGAATGACTTTTCCTTAAAAAAATCATTTATGTCATAATCATTAGCAGCTACTACAAGGCAAAGCATTAACTGTCTTTAATTAAACGCAAATTTTTAGCTTCTCAGTCGGTGTTTTTTAAGGACTAATATTCGAGTATAAATTTTAGAGAAAATTGGAAATGGAAGAAAATTGATCGTTATGAGCCTTTTTAACTTTCCATTTCAAATTGAATGCAGGTTTGGCTCAAACTTCGGAACTTCAATACAATTATTTCATCAGATCTTTTTTCATTACATGATCGCTACGTTCTTGTGCTTAAATATCAGAAAGTTGCTTAAATTCTTCCTACAACTTCAATCGATGGAAAATCTCACATTAATTGAAATTTAAAAATCGACAATATTTATATTTCCATATTCCTCCCCAACTTCAAAGATCAAATAAAAATTTTCATCTTTTAGGAGGACTGAAAATTTTCATTCTCCTAATTCCATATAAGAAAAAAAGGCTTTTTTCTCACACAGTCTTACCTCGCAGCCCGTCTAGAGAAAGGAACATTTATCGACGCGTTCACTTCACTGATGAGACTTGCATGTCCTCTGAAAGATTGATTCCTTCAAGAAAATAAATTCTCCCAAATTGTGACGAATGGAAAGAGTTTGTACAACCGAGACCGCGCGAGTCATCTTGGCAGGGATTTCTTTTTCGGGTTGTGTGGTTAAAGTAAAAAGCATATCTGCGTACTGTGGGTCTCACAGGACCGAAGGTGAGACGAAAATCTCACGTTGTGATGGAAGGGAATGATTTTTGAAAGACGGAATTTATATTTAAGAAGTTAGAATGCTAAAGAAAAAGAACAAACTCCCAAGAAAATATGCATGTTCTGTGTGAAACAAGATTAAGTATTTATTAATATCTAGGTATTGCTATTATTTACTAAAAATAACAAACATATTAAACAGATAAAATATTTCAATGTAGTTTAGATAATTCACTTGGTGTTTTTTTCACGATATTTTTAGAAACGATAATTGCATTTTAGCAAATAAATGAGTTTTTCAGTTTCAATTTTTTATATTATTTTCGCTCATTTCTGTTTAATAACCAAGTCCCTGTAAATAATTCCAAATAGAATTAACTTCTTAACGACATTGTTATGCCTAAATAACAGGCAATACATTAATAAATTTTTAATTTTTCAATTAGCTACATTTTTTATATTCTAGCACAGTTTTAATTAGCGACCTGTTTGTTAAAATAGTTTCCTCGATCATAAAATCAATAATTATAATTAATCAATATTAAATTATAAAGCATAACTTAAGAATAATTGTATTATTTCATTCATAAGGCAAAATATTTTTATTATCATCAATAACTTCGCTAAACTTTTTCTGTGGCTTGAACCTACCCTAGCATTCCATCATCAATTTAACTCAACTTCAACGTGTAAATCTTTTCCTTCAATATTCCAATGCATGCGTATGAAAAAATACGTTTATCAGAACCAGATTCCTGCACCGCGACGCTTCTATCCCTTTTGATTCTCTTCATCCATCAAACCCGTCCTCGGCTCGAATGTCCGTCGAATTCAAAACTAGAAATCCATCTTGTGGAACCCGATTCGTTTTTCGAAAGTTTGTGCATTAACAAGTGAGGCTTGCGTCTGTTTCCGAGTCGCCGCGAGACTTACGATGAAATAATCGTATCCGCCAGACGAACTTTTGCGTAACGATCGAGAAGTTTTTCCAGTCTCGGTCCCAGCGGAGGTCTACTTTGAAAGGCAGCCAGCTCGATGATAGGCCATTGAAGGACTTTTATGAAGTGGCTAATGGACCAAAGGATGTGGAGCTCTAGACTGCCGCCGCAACTGCAGGGAGGGTATAGAGATCAACATTATAGAGCTGCTCAACATTCTAGAGCTGCTCAACATTATAGCGCTGCTCAACAGTCTAGCTCAACATTTCTCTCTCATGCCCGTGAAAATTGTGCATTTAAATATGATAAAATAAATCATGACATCCTCCGATTAGTGTTTCTAAGACAATCAAAGACAATTATTATTTCTGTTATTGATGCTCAATAAATAATTGTGGGTCGAAAAGTTCCATTTATGGGCATCTGTATCGAAGCCAGTTTCATTCCTTGCCTAAACGGGCGTTGAAATAGACACTTCACGCTCTGCCTTCTGATAAAATTGTTTTGAATCTGTCCCCGATTTGAAAGATAATCCTCGTTTGCAAATTACTGTCCCCCCAACTGTCTGCGCGATACAATTCAATATTGTATTTCGAAAGTATTAGTTATGAAAACAAAACTATATCAAAATGCATTACATTCATCTCTGTATCAACCAAACAGCATTGGTATCTATGATCGCAGTGATGTCCTCTCAAGTGTTATCTATGATCACAAATTTTGATGTAAGTCAAGCACAATTTCCCTGGAGCTGCAGATAAGAAAGGTTTGCATACACTCACAGTAGCTGATGTTATCAGGTGCACACTCTATGCTCACACAAGCACCCTATTTTTCCAGATTTTTACCCTAAGGCGAGTGTATTATCGACTCTTAAATTCATTCTGTTTTTTAGGCCGCTGATTATGAGGTGCACCCACGGGGATCGTTCAGGCTCGAGCTCCTTTTTCTTATCACGGGTCTTTTATAGGTGAAGGCTTACAGTGCTATTCCTACCAGAATTCACAGAATCCAACCCTTGCTATTGCTACCAAACGCGCGAATTTCACGTCATTTACATAGTCTGAACATACAATGTCGGGATGAGCAAAACATTACGCTGATATATGGAGCCTCTGTGCTCCGAAGCTCGAGTCGAGACCAAATTTCAATACTAGGATTACGCGACCTCAGCCTTAACGCTCCGACTTTTATATTGAGTGTCTGCCTACTTTCTTAGAAGCACGGGATTTCATTTTCTAACTACTGACTTTTTTTTGTCTAATTTCAATACTATGATTGCAGGACCTCTGCCTTAACAGGCAGGACTTTTTATACTGAGTGTCTGCCTACATTTTTCCTTCAGTCTTCAGAATTCGGTTTAAAGTTTATGGTTGTGTGTAGGGGCACGAATATAATGCGAATTATACACTTAAAAACAATGCCAGACTCGAAACAAAACTTACATATTACTTAATTTTTTAGCAGAATTCAAGTCTCCAGTAAAAAAACTTGCAAGATGGTAGATGTTTTTCAATTCACTCCTATAATTACTACGCGATTTAATCGTTTGATACATATATAAAACAAGAAACCGACACTTCATTAAGGGGAGCGTCTACCCTAAAATTTATCTCGGCTATTTACGAACGGATCACTCTGAAACTTGGTACACATATGTAAAACAGAATTCTAAGACATTTTTGTTCGTGTTCGTGAAATCATAAATCAACGTAGAGAGATGGCAGTGGTACCGTTGAATAGGGCAGAATGTCAGCTTTAAAATGAGTATAAAAACCGAAAAAGTGGAAATTTTTAATTTTAGAGTAGACGCTCCCCTTAATAAGCTAATAATTTATAATTTATATTTTGAAATGCATGAAATTTTCTGAATATACTTTCACGGGGTTTCTACAGTAGAATCTGGTCGTAAGTTCGTAATAATTTGGTCGTAAGACTTAACTTTAAATTTTGTGTATAATTAGAAGCAAAAATACAAAAGACTGCGAAAAAGTACAAAAATCTGTATATTGGTCGATTTTATGTGATTTAAACATCGTGGTATTGGCTAATAAAGATTCCAACATTACGGAGAGATCAACACTTGATTCTTTGATGCCAAAATATGAATTAGAATGAATTTATATTTCAGTCACCCGCAACTTGCATTCGAAACCCAAATTCCATTTTTATTCTCAGGCTGGATGAATAGGATGTAATTCAGGTAGGAATAGCATTAGAATTGTACACAATCATGTACGCATGAATAAATAAGATGAATACAAGTAATAAACAGATTACATATTCAACTAACGTCAAGACAAAGGCATTTCCAGTTAAAATGGCACGTACAGTCAAAAATTAAAAGAAAATCTCATCAATTGAGATAAAGTGTAAGCAAATGTTGGCTCCGAAAACCTAAAGAACCTCATCCATTTTGCTGAAGTTAACACAAGTGCGCGAGTTTAAGAAGCGTGAGCTGAAAAATGCAATTTTCCTCGACAAAGACAACTTGATTGAGTCTGGAAGGACCTGGAATGGCCAGTGCTGACCTGGAATTGGTAGTAATTGTCTTGGAATGAAGACAAATTTGGTTCGCAGGTCGGCAGGGCGGCCGTCAGACTTCATTACAGGTCACCTGGGAAATGAAACCTGCCTTCAGAAAACAGGTTAGTTCTCCACCACTCCATGGGTTCAACCACTTCTCCACCACTCCATGGGTAGATTCAACCAGTTCTCCACCACTCCATGGGTTCAACCACTTCTCCACCACTCCATGGGTAGATTCAACCACACCACTCCATGGGTAGATTCAACCACTCCAACACCACTCCATTGGTAAATTCAACCACTTCTCCACCACTCCATGGGTAGATTCAACCACTTCTCCACCACTCCATGGATAGATTCAACCACTTCTCCACCACTCCATGGGTAGATTCAACCACTCCAACACCACTCCATTGGTAAATTCAACGACTTCTCCACCACTCCACGTGTAGATTCAATCACTTCACCACCACTCCATGGGCAGGTTCAACGGGTTGAACCTGCGTGGTTGAATCTGCCCATGGAGTGGTGGAGAAGTCTCCACCACTCCATGGGCAGATTCAACCACGCTCCGGCACTCCATTAGCAGATTCAACATCTACAGGAATAATAATTTCTAATAATGGATGTATTTCATGCAAATGGAAACACCGAACCAATCAATTTTAATGGCATGTAAAGCAAGAGTTTAATGACTTTTGAACATAATTTTTTTTCAGTGATACATAAATAAGACTTTATTTTACTATATGCCAATTTTATGAAGTAATCTCACCATTTTTCGTCTAATTCGGTCAGACATAAGTAACTTGATGAGTGCCAGAAAGAGCAGGTTTTATTACAATGTGGCGACATACTTTTGTATACGAGTTACAATTCATACGTCATTATAAATAAGGTGAATGATATTGTCAGGTTCTTTTGAGATTCAATTAAAATTTGCTTTTAAATCTGACAATGTGCAATTTAAGATAATATTAAATAACTTTTACAGGACCCTTTGCCTACAAAAGGTAACACCCTTGCCTACACAAACAACTTCGGACAGGCAAATATCTTCAGAGACCCAAAACACTAACATCTTTGCCTGCAAACAATTTGTATTATATTACATTTAAACGACCCAACATCAACATTATAACCTAAATAAACTCTTCATCTGGAAAACGTTTATCTGACGCAACTGAGCGATACAGTAAAAATCACAGATTAGCAATACAGTGAGTATCTCATCTTAGAAATGCAGTGAATATCATAGCTTAGCAATACACTGAATATCCCATCTATGTAATACAGTAAATATCCCATTTTAGCAATACAGTATATATCCCATCTTAGCAATACAGTAAGTAACATAGCTTAGCAATACAGTAAATAACATAGCTCAGCAATACAGTAAATAACATAGCTTAGCAATACAATAATTAACATAGCTTAGCAATACAGTAAATAACATAGCTTAGCGATACAGTAAATAACATAGCTTAGCAATACAGTAAATAACAGCTTAGCAGTACACTGCATATATAAGCAGGCATCTAAATGTGAAGGTCCAGAAGAGGCTGGCACTGGAGTGCCACTAGGCGGCACTGAGCAGCATTTTAGCCGGCACTCATGTTCTGGCTAATGAGACTTAAGACAATTAGTGAGCAGCAAGCCTAAAAACCTGCGACAAATGGACAACTGTTACTGGGGCGGTGCTTGTACTTCTTGCATCGTCCCGGCAACTGAACGCAACTGTTCCGTTAATTGTAGTGATGTATAGAATAGCTATATTAATAATATAATATAGCTATAATAATATTAAGAACACATGGAGAATGTTAATGTAACAAATCAAATTGGTATATACAACTGAGAGGACCGTTCGGTTACTTGCAAGGAAGTTAATAGAGCTTGAAATATTATTCCTATTATTATTTATTTACTTTAAATTTTATTTAAATTTTACTTTTTTTAATTCCTATTATATTTTATCTATTATATAACCATTCTATAGAAACTATTTATATAATCGTTGAAACTATTCAACTACAACTACAAATAATGTTAAAAGCAATAGGGAAATGCAAATCTATACCATTCTCATCGATCTGGTATATTCTACCGAATAAACCAGGTTACTACTCGGTTACTTGCAGCGAAGTACATATGTGAATAACAGTAAAACCATTGGCAATGGTGTGCAAATGTAGATATGAATACTTTTTTCTTTATCCCTTCTGGTTATGAATAAATTAATTTACTCTTATATCCATGCTGAATAACTGAACGCATCGTGTAAGGGCAATGTTTACTTGACTGTACGTGATTCAGAGGCACCAAAAATTTGATCATAATTCCAACCTTGATCCAGTTGATAAATTTGCAGTTCTTGGGTTCAGATTAAGGATCTGAAAGGTTATTGAGGAGCCAAAATATCACTGAGACATTTTTTCTTCACATTTCGCGTTTGTTCGCTAATTTAGAAGCTAATAAGAACGAGACGCGCGATCCTTGCAGTGAAGATCCCGTGGACTTTACGACCAGAGCTAAATAGCTTCACTAATTCAGGGCCGCCTTGAGAGAACGTTGCTTTAATTGGAGCGAGACCCTCGAGCGAGGTGGCAAGTTGAAGTGTAGTCTTCAAGAAATTATAGGTAAGATTAGAGCGAGACCCTCGAGCGAGGTGGCAAGTTGAAGTGTAGTCTTCAAGAACTTATAGGCATGATTAGAACGAGACCCTCGAGCGAGGTGGTAAGTTGAAGTGTAGTCTTCAAGAAATTATAGGCATGATTTGAGCGAGACCCTCGAGCGAGGTGGCAAGTTGAAGTGCAGTCTTCGAGAAATTATAGGCGTGATTAGAGCGAGACCCTCGAGCGAGGTGGTAAGTTGAAATGTAGTCTTCAAGAAATTATAGGTAAGATTAAAGCGAGACCTTCGAGCGAGGTGGCAAGTTGAAGTGCAGTTTGCTAAAAAAATTAATTGGAAAATTTATGAACTGCTGTCTCCGAAATTTGATGAGAAAAGGATGAATTTACTTTTCGTTTTCTTTGCTTTTAAATTACGGGAGAAGTTTTAACACATAAAAATAAATAAATCAATAAATCAGTATAAGGTACTCATTATACATGGATAAAGTACGCATTAAATAAGGGTAAATTGTCCATTGAGCAAGCAATAAAGTACTCATTGAATAATGAAATAGATCTCATTATATAGGGACAAAGTTTATCACTACAAAAGTTTAAATATTCTTTATTAAGGAAAAGTAATAATTTAATAAGGAGAAGTGCTCATTAAATACGGAAAAAGTAATATTTGAATAAGTAGAAGTGCTCAATAAATTAGAAAAAAGTTCTGGGTGGATTTGAGAACCTGCCGGAGGTGAGGAGGAAGGGAATTGAGAACTTAAAAGAGGGAGGCTTGAGAACCTGTTATGGGGAATTAAGAACCAGCTGGGTGGGGTTGAGGACAAGCATAGGGGGCTGCTTCAGAACCCCTTGGTGGGGATGAGGGGGACATGAAAACCTGTTGGAGGGACATGAATAATTTAGACTAAGAAGCGACCTCGTTCACTTGGCGCTCCGATCGCGGCGTAATAGGCTTAGGGCCAACGAGTTCAGCTCATTCCCAAATGCACGGCCTACCAATCTCAGCCTACGTCGCCGTTAATAAAAAAGAAGAAATTTAGCCTATTTTATATTACATTATTATATCTCATATAACCTCGTGTTACGTGCGAGCGTACGAAGTTTTGCGTACAGTGCAGAAAAGAGCTTAATTGAACACCACCTTGCATAAAAAAAAACGAAAATAAAACTCTCAAACCGCGCTTCCTCCGCGATTATAATGATGAAGCACGTGAAGAACGAACACCAAAAACAGCACACAATAAAATAGTACACAAAAACAGTACGAATGAGTACTGTTTTTGAACACTACACAGTGTTCCAAAAACACGGTAAAACGTATAGTATCTCTTAAAACAGTGCACTACAGCATAAGCAACAATATATGAGAAGCAAAACAGTACGTACAGAGCAGTACGAACAGTATTTACACGCTACTAAAACAGTACATAACAGAACAACAGAACGACAATATCAAAACAGCACACAATATCCACGTCAAAAACTCGTCGTGACCGACACGCAGCGAAAGTCGATGTCGCGACACACGCTTGCGTTTGGCCTAACGAAGTAAGCGCCTTACGTGGCAATCTTGTCGGGCTAATCGAATTATTTATGCCGTACGTCAGCTAAAGGGGAAACACGGGTAGTACGGCAGCCTACCTTAGCCTCAGGGCAAGGCAGTTGTTGGTGACGTGAACGACTCTAGTGCAGAGAAATCGGCGCATGGAAAATGCTTGGTTGAAGTTCGTGGTGACGGAAAGACTCTGGCGCAGAGAAATCGGCGGAGGAAAATGTTTGGTGGTGACGTGAGACATTTTAGTGCACAGAAATCGGCGGTGGAGAATGTTTGGTGGTGACGTGAGAGATTCTGGTGCAGAAAAATCGGTGGTGGAAAATGTTTGGTGGTGATGTGAGAGATTCTGGTGCAGAAAAATCGGTGGTGCAAAATGTTTGGTTTTAGTAGATGACGGAATTAAAAGCTCGATAAAATATGTGCTCGTATCTTTGAGCGATCGAACATGAGAGTTATATAATAAAATATTCCATTATTTTATGGCAAACAATTTCTGTGGTAGCGGAAGTCTTTTCACGAATCCTTTCGGTTCACGTCATCATTTGGGATATTTAACGTCAACTTTTGTCGCCATATTTCCAGACCCTCATGCATTGTACTGAACCCTTCAGTGGCTAAGCAAGTTAGTGGCTCTTGACACATCCTATAGGAGTCCTATTAGGTCAGGGAGGCCTACACTAATTATTGTCACAGGCCTACAGCTGGGTGGTATGATCACGATTTCAGCTTCCAAGATTGACGAATCCTACATTTTTATGATTTTTTCTGTCCAGAATCCAATATTAAATCAAGTTTATGTCACAATATGAAATTTCTGAAGTTTTTCTAGACAGACATCGATTCGACTTGCAAAAAATCGCGATGTACGTTACATCAATTCAATCATCGATATCATACTCATAATAAAAGAAACTAAAATAATATTTTTTATACATAACCTATTCTATATCGATATTTGTGATCAAACTTGCTATTTAAATCACAGCTATCATCCTCCGAATATTCATCCTCAGATCCTCATTTGCGACATAACTCACTTTAAAAGATTTTTTTATATTTTTGACCAAATTTACTTATAATTGACTTCGTATCGTTTCTAAAGGTTCAAGCAGCATAATTAACTGCAATTTTAATACGATTATTTTGGAATTAGTGTTGCAAATCACCTGTAAATCACAGATTTTATCCTTTAGAAGGATAAAGGCCCAAGCAACACGAGTAAACACATTTTTAACGCAATTTTCTGGCTTAAATATCGTCACTCACCAATCAAAGTCATTAATTATATCCTTCAAAACGATAAAAGTCTTCGATAAAAGGATA
Source organism: Hyalella azteca (assembly GCF_000764305.2). Taxonomy (NCBI): domain Eukaryota; kingdom Metazoa; phylum Arthropoda; class Malacostraca; order Amphipoda; family Hyalellidae; genus Hyalella; species Hyalella azteca. The sequence continues at coordinate 397,921 of NW_025942047.1, read as the reverse complement.
AAAATTACGAATTTCATCCTTCAGAGGGATAAATGTCCAAGCAACACGAGTAACTGTTTTTTAACGCCAAAACGATCAAAGTCTTCGATAAAAGGATAAAAATTACGGATTTTATCCTTCAGAGAGATAAAGGTCCAAGCAACACGAGTAGCTGCTTTTTTAACGCCAAAACGATAAAAGTCTTCGATAAAAGGATAAAAATTACGGATTTTATCCTTCAGAGGGATAAAGGTCCAAGCAACACGAGTAACTGCTTTTTTAACGCAATTCTGCGTGATTAGCGTTGCAGCGATAGCGGTAGCAGTGGCCGAGCTTGTCACTTAATTACGGCCCCTCGTTAAACAGTTGCGCTAATCGCCCCCGCATATTCATGATGATGGAGCGGGACGACGTCGTGTGTGAGGACATTGCATGAATTTAACAGGGAATTGGAATTATATCGAGCATATTTACATTGGAATAGGAATAGTGTAAAGGTGCTTTTTTCGGGAATAGATATTATAGATAAAGCGTTTTTTTTAAATTGGCATATGAATTGTATAGCAGTTGATTTACAAGGCAATAGTAATTAGATGTATTTAGCTTACAAAGCAATAGATATTATATAGAGTAGATTTTAGTGGGAATAGAAATTATGTGGAGTATATATGCACGGCAATAGTAGTAATATGACATAAATTTTAATGGGAAAAAATATTATCTGATATTACTGTGTAAATATATTATATTTACACAGAGATCGGAATTATTTAAAGGTTTGGGGGTGTATTTACCCAACACATAAATTTGAATCATATAGATTTTTAATGGAGAAATAATAAGAATTATGTTTGTTTGTATCCACGCAAGAATACCAATTGAGTGAAAATATACAATTTGAACAGCAAAGCAGTGATTTTCCTGTTTTCATTTTTTCTGGGCTTTTGAAGAATTGATATTTGTGCTATAATTTTCACGGCAGAAATATATGAATTTTTGCGATAGCAAAAGTCTAATCACACATTTATCCTAAAAAGTATTCCTGCAATTTTTAGGCAAATTTGGTTTTTAGAAAAATATGATTCTGAGTTTTATAGTTATTGAAATATGGAAGTAAAGGAAGTTGTTAAGTTGCTAAATATAGTTTTACCGTAAGTATTATTTTGTTCAAATTAATTTTATAAATATTTATTATGATTATATAAATTTAACCGTAATATTTGAAATTGTAGGAGTATAGAAATAAATGCGCTTCTAAGTTGTTAACTATTGTTAAACATAAATGTGATACTGCTCTTCAAAATTGCTGGAACATGGAAGGAACTAATGTTGCTAACTGTAGTTTTACATATATGAAGCAAAGAAATAAAATAAGATGTTAAGTTGTTAACAACTTGTTCTCGAGGGCTGTCTTGTCTTGAGGACTTTACCCTCATCTTCCCTCAGTTTCCCTCACCCTTACCCTCGCCCACTGTCGAGCTAACCACTCTAATTAGCCAATTAAAATGCACTAACTTAGTCTGTCTAGAACGAAAAATATCACCGTAGGGATACGAGCAACGATAAGCGTTACGTACGTCGCCAACGAACATCTTGGTCGCGCGTGAGGAGAATTAAGGAAGATAAAGAAATTTTCGGGACATGATTTAAAAGTTTGTTATTCAGTAAAATTATTTTTGAGGAAATTTTCGACGACAGCATACAAAACTTTAGAATTCAGGGAAATCATTTTGCGTGAATTTAATGAAATTTTTCCTGAAAATTTGTGAGAAGAATATTGGTTGATGGAATATTCTGTGTAAAGTATGAATTATTTATACATACATACAATTGTCAAATATATTTCACGAAAGAATGTAAATATTTCGAAAACTAGAAGTGCTGAAAAAAAAAATACAAAGCTAGTTTTGAAATCAGCTGCGTAAATGTTTTCGAACCCAAACAAATGATCTCAGAATCATTTCTCTGTTGACCGATGTGATTTATAAATAGCGCAGTTAGGTGCTGGTCTGAATTTTGGAAATACATTTCCCTCAGCCATATCATGTTGAAATAACGGTGATTTATTGTTGTGTCGACGAGATAGATTAGAAACTAACGTTGTTGCAACGAAATAATCTCGAAATTAACGTTGCTGCAACGAAATAAACACGAAATGAACGTTGTTTCAATGAAATCATTTTGTTGAGCTTTACAAAATTCATTCTACAGTGAGCATGAAACTAAATTTTGATTCTAAAATTTTTAACATTTAACGGATTGAGTTATAGCTGAATGAAGCGTTTGTCCAGTATTCCCATGATTACACGGCTTTCCAAGACTATTTTCGAGGGAAGAACGCTTATATTACAATAACATTAAAATGGGAGCAGCATTTGAGATTGACATATGACTCAATTTATTGTCATTTGTGTTGAATTATAACACACACTTTTGTAAGTATAGTTCGATCATTGTTCCTTTAAATAATAAATTTCGTTTTAAATAGAATTATATTGAAGATATATGTGAATATTGATGATGAATACGTGCCGAATTTGGAAAATTGCTGCTACAAATCAAATTTCAGCAATCCATGAGAGGCTTGAATTCGGCATTTGATTTTTCAATGCATAATAATTGAAATTTAAATACACCGCTTTACAGCCACTTCGATCGAAGATATTTAGGTGCAAATATTCTGCTATTGATGTACTATGAATACTGTACAAGTATTTTTGTGAATAATAATGATGTATCTATTCAAGCATTATCGTTGAACACTTATCATACCACGTTTAGAGATTCATTATTGCAGATAACTGTTTGAATACGAATTTTTGCCTTACTACTGACATTAATATGAATTCTGCACAGTTTATTCTATAACAAGTTTGATCCATATAATTTAACTTCATAATTTAATAACAAATTGACGATTAATTAAATTTGTGAATGATATACACAGGGATGACAGCAAGGAAACTAATTTAAGTATGGTATCGAGATAACTGAATGTCAGGTTCAAAATCCGTAGAGTTTTGTACCCACACCTAAGCAATTATATACTAAAAATTTTAAATCTTACATCATTAATCAATTCTATATCTATTTTCTAGAAACATTGCCTATCCTAGATACTACATAGATTATCTATTAATCTAATATACTAGATATTATATAGATATCAATTATTCCAGATACTCTACATGTCCAGAATATCCATTTTATTGTGTGTCCCAGCATTCATGGTTAAATAAGAGGCGCGTAATTTCACTTTTAAAAAATTATAACAATAGAAATAGTACATTATTTATCAATATTATTATTAGCGATGCATTATTCATCAATATTATGTACCAATAGCTGTATACATTTGTTCATGATACACAATAAAGTAAAAGAAAAATACACTAAAAAATACAATAAAATTTCGGAGCTACCACGAATTCCATTATATTCAGGTAATAATAAATGGTTTAATTTTTTGTACTTCGATTTAAAAAAAACTATATAGTTATTTATATTTTATAATGTTTTTTATGTTTTATAGTTATAGCTCTATATTAAGACAAAAAAACTTCACTGAATTCAAGTATTAGGATCACGTTGAATCAAAAAATATCCTAAATTCTAATATTAGGATCAAGTATAATATAATAAAATTCGCGTTTTCATGCATACAAATCGAATATATTCTGAATTGAATTCGGCGTGAACTGTGAAGCATCTCATCGGCCTCGGCAATGCTGCTATGCAATGGATGCAATATGCCGTATATCTCTCGTAATATCGCTGTATGCGAGGTGCCGTATATCCCTCCGTAATATTGCAATATGCGCACGCTGTATATCTCTCCGTAATATTGCTCATTGCCGGCATAATTCGCTAGTTTCTATCAATAAAGTTCATGGCGATAGTCGAGAGCTTGGCCGATAGGGAATTTGATGACAGCCATGATCGAGAGCATGTCTCTCTTCCTCCCGATGTATTAATGAACCAAGATGAAATTTCCAACCGATCAATGGCAATTTAGGTAGAAATTGCACTAACGTGGCGGACATTTGATCATGATAACCCCGGGATAGGTTCCACATGTCTTCGTGAAGGATAACTTAACGGATGCTGAAGTGAGTTTAAGCCGCGCTATTGGCTGGCTCCTCATGACGTCATCCTTCCGCTAGCCAATTGGGTTTCAGAAATTCCATACAACGTCACTGAAGCAGCAACCAATATTTTCAGGGGTCAAAATCCCCTCGAATCACAATGGCAAACGTCACGGATACAAGAGCCAATCAGAGGCGAATTTCTAGAAGAAATTCCAGTTACTTGCCAATGGCATCTATGCCCAGGGAATTCAGTAGCCAGTCACAGGGCAGATACGAAGCTAGTTGCAGTGGGTACACAAGGGACTGCAATGCGCCAGGTCTTGATACAAAAATAAATGAATAAAACGAATCTCTATCTGCTGTACAAATAAATATTTCTCTCGCTGCTGTACAAATAAATATTTCTCCTGAACTCAATGCATTGATAATGACTTCAGTGTAGGCCATATCATTAGAGACTCGCATTACAAGCCTTCCCAACAGCGTAAGTTCTTATGAAAATTTCAACGAAACTGAAATGCAGTGACTTCTTGGGTCATAAAAATATTATTTAAAAATTACATCGAAACCTTCCCACTTTTTTCTGAAAATATATATATTCCTAAATTTTATACTATTCAAGTATGTATTTTCAAACATTTATTTCTTCATGTATGTTCTTTCCAAGTAATTTATTTTTTGCATTGTGGGTAAAAGAGTTCACTAGGGATGCCGGGAATGATTAATATCAGGTGCAGCACTAACGTCAGGTGCAACACTAGCGTCAGGTGCAGCACTAGCGTCAGGTGCAGCACTAACGTCAGGTGCAGAACTAACGTCAGTTGCAGCACTAGCGTCAGGTGCAGCACTAACGTCAGGTGCAGCACTAGCGTCAGGTGCAGCACTAACGTCAGGTGCAGCACTAGCGTCAGGTGCAGCACTA
>NW_025942047.1:342700-392351 GCF_000764305.2 Hyalella azteca | reverse complement strand
GTGCAGCACTAGCAGCAGGTGCTCACTAGCAGCAGGTGCAGCACTAGCAGCAGGTGCTCACTAGCAGCAGGTGCAGCACTTACGTCAGGTGCAGCACTAACGTCAGGTGCTCACCACCAGCAGGTGCAGCACTAGCAGCAGGTGCTCACTAGCAGCAGGTGCTCACTAGCAGCAGATGCTCACTAGCAGCATATGCTCACTAGCAGCAGGTGCTCACTAGCAGCAGATGCTCACTAACAGCAGATGCTCACTAGCAGCAGATTCTCACTAGCAGCGGGTGCAGCACTAGCAGCAGGTGCTCACTAGCAGCAGATGCTCACTAGCAGCATATGCTCACTAGCAGCATATGCTCACCAGCAGCAGGTGCTGTAGTTACTACATATCTCTATCGCAGTCTGCAATATTATATGGAAATTTTTCAAGTAAAGGCCTACCCGAGTTCATTGTTGTTTATTTTTTCACTGAGGTTAACAACTGTCTCTCATTTTTGCTTAGTTAAAATCGATGTAGTTTAGTATATAGATGTAATATTATATATTATATTATTTATATAAGAAAGTTGTAATAGACAAGTTTAGTTAAGTTGAAATAAATAAATAACAAATAAATAAGTTCAGAAAAATCCTATATTTGTATTCGTATCTCTACCACCAGATTCATTTTTTACGAATGAAATTCTGGAATCATTCAACTGATACTGAATACAATGCATAGTATAAACAGATTAAATCATACACAATACATATTTAGTCTGTATACAACCATGTTGAGTGAATATTGAGACAGATGAGTACGTCTGGAAAATGACTTCGGGGGAATGCTGTATCACGAGATCTTTTAATTACGTCAGGTTAGGGGTAAAAAACACGAAAAATAAGATAAGGTTAGGGGTAAAAAACACGAAAAATAACATAAGGTTAAGAACGAAATTGTTTGATTTAATTTTGTTTACAGTTTTACATTATAGAATCATATAATTATTATCATATAATATAATTTAAAATGACGTTATTCTGCGTGTTATGTAATATAATTAAATAATATTTAGAAAATCATTCCAAGAAATTTTCCTTACGATTTTTACCAAGTTTATCTGTTTCATTGCATGTATTAAACTATTTATTTATTGTTATAGCATTTACTGTATTGAATTTTCTCATTTGTTTGTGATAATTACGTTGAGTAAAATTATTCTCTGCCAGACATCGCTTTAATATTAACTAATATCAGAAATTCATATTTATTATCGTTGCCCTTCATTAAGATTACAATTTTATAAAATTTAACTTCAATATGGCTAAATTAAATATTCGCCATGAAGAGTTGTTTTTAAAATAATAATAATAATGAATGAATTAATAAACGTTACTAAGATCGATGAGTGAAGAACGATTATAAATCGTCTCACGACCATCATTATCATCGTCTCACGACCATCATTATCATCGTCTCGCAACCATCATTATCATCGTCTCATGACCATCATTATCACGTCTCACGACCATCATTATCATCGTCTCACGACCATCATTATCATCGTCAAGACATCATTGTTCATGTCAGAACGCTCCACTCGAGGCAACTTTTATGACTAACTTTTATATACATTTTATGGCTAAGTTTTATATGCATTTTATAGACGCACTTGGCACTCATAAATTTCAGGATGGTGTTTTTAACCCCTGCGGCCGCCATTAACTTATATGAACAGTTTTACTTATTCAAAAATATTATGCAAATTCAGGAATATGACTTCACGTTCCTGCAAAGCGGACAATCCTATTCCTGTTATGGTGTACATGTATAAAATTTATGTACTTATATATTTGTATGTTATGTATGTTCTAATATACTATGTTCTAATATACTTGTATGTTATGTATATTCTCATATACTTGTATGTTATGTATGTTCTCATATACTTGTGTGTTATGTATGTTCTAATATACTTGTATGTCATGTATGTTCTAATATACTTGTATGAAATGTATGTTTCAATATACCTGTATGTTAGTATGTTCTAATAAACTTGTATTTTATGTATGTTCTTATATACATGTATGAAATGTATATTCTTATATACTTGTATGAAATGCATATTGTAATATACTTGGATGAAATGCACATTTTGGCTTTATGGCGATCCTGGAAATTATAGTTATGTAATGATTGTCGTTATGTGTATATTTTAATTCTATACTACTTAGCTTTCTATTTGAGTTATCTATCTGTACTATTCATCTTTCCATGCAAGTAACCGATCTGTAGTGACTATCATTGTATAAATATCATAATTCTATACTACTTATTATTCTAGTAAAATCATCCTTGTATACAGATTAATCCAGTGAACATTGTCCCTATATACAAAATACCCTGTTACATAGAAAACAATTCTACACATAACATACAATTTATTCATGTACATAATACATCCTGAAAAACCATGCTTTTTTTCGTTCAGCAATTAAAATTAAATAAAAATATACTAATTATTGGAAAATAAATAATCATAAAATAATTTTTTTTATTAGAAAATATTTTTTTCAAATAAAAATTTTTTTCTTGCTGCAGATTGTCATTTTTTACTATTTTTATTTGCAGCCGTTGTGGATGATGTGGATGAACTATTGACCGTGTCTCCATTTAAAATAAGCTGAATTATAAATCAGTGCACCACGGTGCATAATTATTTCTCAATGCATAATAATTCGAAATATTATTTCATTTCCGTTCTTAATTTGTTAGAAATAAACTGAAATTCGGAGCATTTGAATTCCGGGTGCTCACGTCGTCACATTTACGATGATTATTGTTACACGTCAAGGGTACCATTTAAGACTATTAATTAATTTACCATTATTAATTATTCTGTAGCCATCTTAATTAAGCCGTCGCATTAAACCATCTTGACTATTATTAAACCATCTTAACTATGACTAAACCTTCTTAATTATTATTTAACCATCTTAACTATTATTAAACCTTCTTAACTATTATTAAACCTTTTTAACTATTATTAAACCATCTTAATTATTCTGGGGCCATTTTAACTATTCCGAAGCCCTCTTTACTATTCTGGAACCAACTTAACCATTATTAAACAATCTTAATTATTCTGGCGCCATCTTAACTATTCCGGAAATCTCTTTGCCATTATTAAACCATCTTAATTATTCTGGAACCATCTTTACTATTCCTAAACCATCTTGGCACTTCCGTAGCCATCTTCCAGATTGCGATGGCTATCTCAGAAATCATGAGGATCTATCAGAGATTCCTACGGTGGATATAAGTAAAGGATCTCGCTGTTCTCTTATAGGACTCTGTCTCTTATAGGTCTCTGTCCTCGTAGGAATACCAATAGGATTGTGATAGTCCAAGAGACAGATCTCGTTTGTCGGCCGCAAAAGGAAACGTGCTGAGCATAGTAGAGCTGCAGATGGTGCACTCAGAAAATGTAATGAGTCAAATTGTCCAAATTTCGACGCATTTTCTAACTCACAGCACAAGAAGAGAGCGAATATATTGATACGCCTGATATACTGATACGTCCTTGGCCTGGCCAAACTTGGTGAAAATGACCGGCACAGGCGCACAAAGTGCATTGTTATTTGGACAATGGCCCACATTATTCTGAGTGTACGATGCTGATGGTTGACCCTCAGGTTGAGGGCTTCAGAAAGTTTAAAATATGTGTGCGATATATACAGAACTAAATCTAAATAAATGATGGAAGTAGACATCCGAAAAAAAAATTAAATTTTCTGGATAAAATTTTCCGATTGGCTTGTGGCTTTCCATTGTTAAATAATTTTAATCAATTACTTTAAAAATATATTTATCAATAAATAGCTTATTTTTGGTCATCATGAACCTTTGAAAAATTTACAGTTCATTTACTTGAAAAGCTTCAATGTTATAACTCGTCTACTATTATTTCTTTTTTTTCGTTTTTTCTTTCAAATTAAACTGAAGAAAGAAAAATACAACTTTTAAATATTAAAACAGAAAACCACAAGTAAAAACATTACATTAAAATATTAAAACAAATTTCACTAAAACTTATGAAGTCCTAGACAACTTTAAACGAAGCAATATCACTAGCACACTGCACTCAATTCTCACATAAGCAATATCTTCAAAGCCATTAAATGAATCGGTAAACGACTCGTGAACACTCAGCAAAATAAGTTAAACTTTGTCCAAATTGCGAGGCACTTTCTTGTCCATATGTGGGTCATTGTGACCCAGCTTGGCACGGGAAAAGGGCGTATCAAAACTACGTCCTCTCTCTGCTCGTGTTAATTGTGGGTAAGAAAATCTGTCACTATTTGGACAATATCACCCGTTCATCTTTTCTGAGTGTAGGAGCAGTTTTAGTTCTCAAGAATGGGCGCTCGAGCTCTCACTTGGATCTTGTTTGGTAAGGATAACGACTGAAGAGGTCGTAGTCGCACTCTTATTGAGTGAAATTCGGCATAGTGTGGCCGTGGACTTATTTTCAATTGAATAAAATTGACGTTTGCAATGACCAGTTCAAAGCCATTGATATTTTTTGTGGTTAAGTGCACGTTTGAGGCAGAACGCTCAAATTTTATTTTAGTATTTCTATCTGAGAAGGTCATTTCCCATTTCATGCAAACGCATGTAGTAGCAGTCATATAATAAAAAAATTATATTGCCTTTATTTCACCTGCCCCCACATGTATCACGCCCCTTGTGTGAACCTACAGAAAATATCTTTTGCCATAACCGATATCCCATTCAACATTTTCTATCAAATACTCCTAAGTTATCACATACAGGAACAACCAAATCTAATAAACTTTCCTCTAATATATAACAACGCCTTACATATTACATACATCCTAGCTTCATCACTTCAATTTCCTCCCACCCATACCATTTAACCTTGTCATATCAATTATATTTACCCAATACTTCTTGTTCTGCACTCACTGAACACTTTCCTCTAAAACGGTAATAGAACACTAACCAACTTAAATATTTTCAAAGTAAAATCGCTACTTTAAAGCTCTTCACAAAATGCATACTCTTTTAAAAATTCAAACGCACCATAACCGATCAATGGACAGGACTAAAAATAAGATAAAAATATTTCTAACGACTTATTTTGGAAATTTTCGTAGGCCAGGGTTGTAAGTATATATTTTTTAGAAACTGCAACATATTATATAAGCTCCAAAATTAAAAATGTTTTGAATAGGAATCCTCTTTATTGTTTGTGGGTACGTGGAGTGCTGCAGTGGATAAGTGGAATACTCCTACTCAATATTTCTTCACTCAATATCCCCACACTCAATATCCCCTCACTCAATATCCCCTGACTCAATATCCCTTCACTCACCCCATGTAGCAACTTCTACTCACCCCATTCAACCCATCCTACATTCATCATAACCGCAAGTCACCCTCCTTGGCACAGCTTAATCTTGCTCGTGTCGTCAACGGTTTAAATTGGGCTGGTTAAGGTTGCAGTGTCGAGTTAAGGCAGATTACGGCCGGCATGCCGGCGATAACACGGCGGTGTAGAGTGACCGCGTGACACGCTACACCTCGTTAGGGAAAACCTACCCTACCCCAAGCCGGTGCGGAATAATCGTAAATAACAAAAGGGATTCTTATTCATAATTTTTTAGGAAAGTACTCATACGTTAACGTTCATATTATATATTGTTGCCTCTTAAACTATATAATGACTATTGTAGCCAAAGAGGTTTCTTATTTAAGAATTTTTTTATTAGAACTCAAATAGGTATACAGTATGTATTTTTGCCAATAAAAATTATATACTGGCGACTGTAGCCAATGGGGATTCATATTGAAAATTTCTAATTATAATACTTATTCATTTGAGTTAATAAATAATAATATTTTGCAGCTTTTAAGAAATGTATACTAACTTAACCGAGCCTTTTAACTGTGTCATTCACCATTTTTTATTTTGTTTTTAGTCTTGTGTTTTCTTATGCGAAAAAAAATTATTAAAGTTCGACATGTACAATTATGAAAGCTCTCTAGCACGGGTAGAGTTTAATAATGTACAATTATAATAACTCTCTAGTCCGGGTAGATTTCAACCCATAAATGGGTTATGCGCATAGTAATTATTTTTTTAAGTTTTCGCTCATTCTAAAGAGCTGCAAGCTTGTGATTTTAGTTTGAAAACATTTGAAGTTAGTAAGCATTCTTCAACTGCAAAGGAAGCACGTGTTCATTAGTCACGACTAGTTTTTCACTTGTCGTAGGGGGAAGTTTACTTGACGTGGGGTAACTTTACTTGACGTGGGGTAACTTTACTTGATGTGGGGGAACTTTAATTGACGTGAGGTAACTTTACTTGACGTGGGGTAACATTACTTTACGTGTGGTAACTTTTCTTGACTTGGGGGTAACTTTACTTGACGTGTGGTAACTTTACTTGACGTGGGGTAACTTTACTTGACGTGGGGTAACTTTACAGGTCTAGAAGGGAAGTTTAATCGTCATGGGGTGAAGTTTACGCTTCGTTGGGGTAATTTTACTTATCACGGGTGTACCTTTACTCCTCATGGGGAGGTTGGGTAAGGGGAAGAAGGATGCTGGTGCTTCTCAAGAGTGTGACCTCATCCACGGCTTGATTGCCGTATTCCCCAAGTGGCTGGATGATCTATGATTGGCTGGCATCCCCCTCACCCTCTTGACACCTTGACAGATCATTGGCTGCTGCCGCGGTCATCCATTCTTGCCATCACAATGCAACCTTACATACTCTATGCAAAAATGTCTACTGTAACTTAACTGAATGTATACTGTAACTTAAATGAATGTATACTGAAACTTAGCTGAATGTCTACTGTAACTCAACTGACTGTATACTTTAACTTACCTGAATGTATACTGTAACTCAACTGAATGTATACTGTAATTTAACTGAATGAATGCTGTATTAATGCACTTCTTTGACCGTAAACAGTTAATTACCTCATGGATTCTAAGCAATTTATTATTTTATTAATACCAAACATTTAATTACTCTATTGATAATAAATAGTTAGTTTATTAATATTCAAGGAACGATAAATCCATGAACAACAATTTGCAATATTGTAGAGCGATATTATATCAATCCAGGTTGTTTCAGACGATGGATACATATAAACGGTAAATGCTCTACAGTAAATAAATATGGATCATTTATCAATTAATCAATTAGGAGTCCTGCCATGAATCGAAATTTAATAGCGGAGAACAAAATGTAATGCCATATATTTTAGCGCCTATTTATATTAAAAAGGCCTATGATGTAAAATTGATCAAACGTGCATAATATCTGAGCACATTTGTTTAACGTACAAGGTAGATGGCGTGATATGAATGTAAATAGTGGTAAAAAGCAGGTAAAATATTTGATCACATTTGTTTAACGTACAAGGTAGATGGTGTGATGTGAATGTAAACAGGGGTAAAAAGCATGTAAAATATCCCAGCATATTTTTTAACGTACAGGGTAGATGGTGTGATGTGAATGTAAACAGGGGTAAAAAGCATGTAAAATATCCCAGCATATTTTTTAACGTACAGGGTAGATGGTGTGATATGAATGTAAACAGGTGTAAAAAGCATGTAAAATATCTCAGCACATTTGTTAACATACAAGGTATTTGGTGTGATATGAATGTAAACAGGGGTAAAAAGCATGTAAAATATGTGGGCACATTTGTACACTTACAAGTAGAGTAAAAATGCGATAAAATATCGCNGGTCAACAGCAACACCTGTAACCGGTCAACAGCAACACCTGTAACCGGTCAACAGCAACACCTGTAACCGGTCAACAGCAACACCTGTAACCGGTCAACAGTAACACCTGTAACCGGAATAATTAACGATGGAACTGTCCACCACGTACGCTGCCTCACAGGTCGCAGCGCAGAAATTGCTTCGACTTTTATTAATAATCAATATTAATTATATGAAAGTTAATTTTTTATTAATTTTCAAGGAACAGACATCGTTTATGGATATTGAGCTTTGTTATTTGTAGACTTACAAAAATTATTGATTTGAGTGGTAAACTAAGCTATAATTTCTGAAATGAGCAATTTGAATAATTCGGTGTTAAGATATATCTCATTATAAAGCAGTAAGAAACTTATAAAAAAAGGGAAATTCGCACTCGATGAACGATTGTGTAAAATAAGGTTAGTTTACCTGTAAGTTGGGGGTAGAGCTGACTTGTAAGTTGAGGGTAGATCTGACATGTGAGTTGAGGGAACAGTACTACAGAATTTTCGTGTGTCTTATAAAAATAAAAGGCGTAAATTTTTCCTAAATGGCTTAAATTCATCACAAAGTAAAAAAATATTTCCGCTTGTCTCGTGAGGATAAGAATGTAAAATTTGTTCCGAATTCTCTTGGATTCATCGCAAACCAAGAGCGGAACTGTCGCAATGGCACATTTCAAAACACCTGTCGAAAAAATCCTATTTTGTTTCTGCACTGCGCCGTGAGTAACACCTTTGGTGAGTCTCACGAGACCAACAAAAGCTATACTCCAGTGAATTCAACTGGAATTTTCGGCGCATCAACAGCTGCATCCTGTTGATTTATAATACAATCGTTCATCGGTCCGACCACCTGAACCGGTTTGCTGAAGGGTCAGGTTACAAGTCACCCTCTACCGGACCCAATTATACAGCACCTGACGCTCTTTTCTAATCGTAAATAAGGCTGACGAATAATCAGCTATGACAACTGATACTGAGGCTTGCAATAATCAGCTGTGACAACTGATAGCCGAGCTTCATGATCCGACGCTATTATGAACATTTAATAATAGGCTCGAATATTTTTTTACAACAAGCCTTATCAAGTGGCGAAGCCAGAAATCAACAAAAACGATGCGTGGAAGAGCTATAATAAAACGCTGCAGTCTTTACATTATAATTAACTCTACCGGTGATTGTAAAATTCTAGAAGGATATTGATGCAGATGTGAAAGATGTGAAAGATGGTCACCAGAATTTCTCTGTGGTTTGTTGGGTAAATGTTAATGCTGTTAATTAATGGAAAAAAGGGATTCAAGCTCAATTTATAATGTTAACATCTCAGAAAAGCTTCGTAAATAAAATAACACATGAGGTATATCCAGTAAACAAAATCATAAGGAGAATTTCATCCGTAAATTATACAGAGTATTTTTATTCGCGTAAACAGCTTCGTTCTATCGAAATATATTAAACTCTGTCCTGCGACGAAGGAACTTCCATCTAATTAGCGAGTTTATTTTATAAATTTTATTATAAGGCTTCTAGCGATGCCTAACAAAATTAAATAAATATTGTTAACAGACATCGCTTTTGTAGTGTTGACCAAAATAATGAAATTATTTATTATCATTAAAAACTACCCGAAAATGAAAAACACTTTCTTAAAATTCATTCATTTCCGCGTTTGCAAAGACAAGCAAGTGGAGATTGTGAGTATAAGGCGAGACGTTAATCTTTATGGGACTTGCCCAACAACTGCTATGAAATTTCTCAGCTCCATGAAGTTGCTTCTGAACTTTGTAAAGCCGCTATCAGTGTCAAGGGACACTGTCATGTATAGCTGCTATCAGTGTCAAGGGACACTGTCCTGTATAGCTGTGTCATGTATAGCTGCTATCAGTGTCAAGGGACACTGTCATGTATAGCTGCTATCAGTGTCAAGGGACACTGTCATGTATAGCTGCTATCAGTGTCAAGGTATACTGTCATGTATTGTCATGTATAGCTGCTATCAGTGTCAAGGGACACTGTCATGTATAGCTGCTATCATTGTCAAGGTATACTGTCCTGTAGGGGTATCATCAGTGTCAAGGAGTTTGATTTATTTTTTTATGAATAAACTTCATCGCTATCTTGAATTGTAACAATATTTCGACGGGTCTTGAACCTAATTATTTATTCATGGCAGGAATACATGAATAAATCAGTTGTTAAAAATAATATTCATGGTATTCATTTGTTTGAATAAATTTCAGCACAGCAACCGCATTCACTGTCTTCGCATTACCTGATATTTCTGTTGATTTGTTATGTTGAATTTCGATTCGTTATGTTATTTGTTATGTAGAATTGAATTTGCGCATACAATGCGCGACAGTTTACTGTTATTTTGTGTAATTTTATGTCCCCGCATGGAAGAGACCTTGAAGCTCTTGTCCTGCCTGAATCCTGTCCTGCCTGAATCCTGTCCTGCCTGAATCCTGTCCTGCCTGAATCCAGTCTGTTCATCAAACCTCAGTACAAGTTAAAACTTCATAACCTTGTCTGCCTGAATCCTCTCTAGCCCCAATTCTGTCCTGTCTGAATTCTGTCCTGTCTGAATCCTGCCCTGCCTGAATCCTGTCCTGTCTGAATCCTGTCTGTTCATCAAATCTCAGTATAAGCAAAGAACTTCAGAAGCTCATGGACTTAGTGAAGCAACGATATTTTTTCCATCAAAGTCGCCGAGGCGTTCCCACGGGAATGCAATTTCAGCCACAAACTCAAACATCAGGAATGCTTCGTCGCAGCGCCCGTGACGCGCTTAGAAAAATGTATGAGTCATATTGTCCAATTTGTAGCGTAATTCCCGCACGTATCAATGATACGCCGCTTTCGTCACCCAAAACCTTCTTCTTCTGCTTCTTCCCGTTACATTGGTTACTCTATAATTGAAGAAAAACTCCAATAAGATGAAAAACCTTTCCAGGATGACCCATACAAAGGCAATAAATGCATCGCTATTTGGACAAAGTCACACTTATTTCTCTGAGTGGTAACATGTAAATCCCGGAGTCTGGGACCAAAATGCAAATCCCGGGACGAAGTATGCGGCATGAAATGCAAATGGGTTACGTCTGGTGGCTGTGCTTAACTATGCTGGATGTCAAGCAGGGTTTGAACAGTAATCGGCAAGTGCTGTTTGAAACTTTAAAGTCGCATCGAAAAGAGGGGGAATTGCTTGGGAAATTTGAGACGGAAGAAAGATATTACAGTGGGATATTTTGTTCAGATTCCAGGGTTGTTGAAATGGGTTTTGATGAGTAATAGTCAAGTGATATTTGAAACTTTAAATTCGGTGTGGGAAAGAAGAAAAAAATGATGTATGAGAGGTGGATGACAGGAGGATGAGGCAAGGATAAGGAAGGGATAAGGATAGTTGAAGTAAGAGGTGGTGGATATACCTGCCAGCCAATACCTGCCAGCCAATACCTGCTTGTCAATACCTGCAAATCAATACCTGCCAGCCAATACCTGCCAGCCAATACCTGCCTCTTATACACATCTAGATGTGTATAAGAGACAGGATATGGATGATAAGGATGCAGCGGGTGGATGATAGGAGCGGACAGATCATGAATGTGATATGGATGATAAGGATGCAGCGGGCGGATGATAGGAGCGGACAGATCATGAAGGTGATATGGATGATAAGGATGCAGCGGGGGGGATGATAGTATAACGACAAAACACATGATAGTTATAATTTACAATACAGCATAACCGACCGATGTATGGGATGGATGATGTGGATGATAACGTAGCACAGAGCAAAATTTATTGTCTTTGGAAGACAATAAATTGTCTACCATTTTTATTGTCTTTGGAAGAAAAATAAATGAGGTAGAACATTGATGGGAAAAAGTGAAGAATCGCATTAAAATCTAAATTTAGCTTTGCAATTGGCGAAATAAAAGTAATTTGAATTTCCCAGATATATAAACGGCAGTAAAATGGAAGTCCTAAATTCTATGTAAAATATCAACTTAAAAGTTTTCATGATTTAATTAATTATTAATTTCCAATAAGTAATAATTAATACTCAATTAATTCAGAATGCTTGAGCTCCATTATTTACGGGATGACGGAAAGATTCTAAATAAAATTATCATTATTATTTCAAATTATTTTATATTATTTTAAAAATATTTAATGGTTAGTTATCCCGGGCAACTTCTGGTTAACCTGCAGGCATTTAATATATTTGAATATATTGGTATTATAATAAAAAATGAATTTAAAGAGGTATATATTCATATTTGCATGTGTTAATGTAGGTGTTACTCTATGGCCGAAAGAATATTGATCCCAGGTTAACCTGCTACTATTTTTTATCTATTTACATATGTTTTAATATATAAAATAAGTATTTAAAGATGAATACATATACTTAAATTTGCATGTTTCAATAGAGATGTAACTGAAGAGGTGAAGCAATCAGTGCTGAGGGCCACAGCCCTGAGTAATGGACCGTCCTAGTGGCGTGATCTGGTCACCCTCTGACAAACTAAAGCTCGAACTACACTCACAGAAACGGTTGAGTCTTTGTCCAAATAATGAATCACTCTTTAGCGCATTTCTCATTAATGGAAAAAATGCACTATTGTGCTCGCCATATCCGTCTGTCCGTCCGACCGTCTGTCCGTCTGTCTGTCTGTCTGTCCGTCCGTTTGTCCGTCCGTGACCTCACGTTTTCGTCGACGAGAAAATGCGCTCTCTATCACTCACTGCAGTGAGTACTGAGTTATGTTTTTTACTTTGTGTGGGTTATCCTGACTCATTTTTGGGGCGTGTCATTGGTGCTGTGTTCTCTCTCGGCTCGTGTTGTGGATAAAAAAAAAGGTGTCACTATTTATACAGTTTGACATATACATTTTTCTGACTGCGATCCTCACTCGTTAGCTTAATGAATAAGCCACGATATAAATATTTTCGTTGCTAAATATTTATATTAAAGTCAAATAATATTACGGTCGCAGCAGCAATATAATGTTCCGGCCATGATATTTCTCTAGGTTGTACTAGGAATATTCTAATATGGAGAAGGTACATTTTAAGTTTGTAACATGAAATCTCAGCATAAAATTATCATTGATTCTGTTCATTGTTATTACTCATATATTCAAATACGCAACACCCGCTGGCTGCCTTTGTTCAAACAACGCAGAAATATCTTATATTTATCTAATATTGAATTATATACTGAATGAGCATCGAATTATATATTATCACCTACAATTATTTATATGAATATCATAATTAAAAAATCTTGTATCCGAAAAATTATGTCTATTTTTAACCCCCAAATCACATTTCATTTTGATATTTTTTCTATTGGCCAAGCATAAAAGATTTCCAAATCAAGTCTCGGAGAAGAAGGTGTACAAAAATATACTTAAAGTAGGTGTGCAAAAAATACTTAATGTAGGTGTGCGAAAAATACCTACTAAAGTAGGTGTGCAAAAAATACTAAGACTAGGTGTGCAAAAAATACTTAAAGTAGGTGTGCAAAAAATACTTAAAGTAAGTGTGCAAAAAATACTAAGAGTAGGTGTGCAAAAAATACATAAAGTAAGTGTGCAAAAAATACTAAGAGTAGGTGTGCAAAAAATACATAAAGTGAGCAAAAAATACTTAAAGTAGGTGTGCAAAAAAATACTTAAAGTAGGTTTGCAAAAAATACTTAGAGTAGGTATGCAAAAAATATATAAGGCAGCTGGTGAAAAAATAATCGAAGCAGGTTGTCAATAAAAATATCCAAAGCAGTTTATCAAATAATATCCAGAGCAGGTGGTCCAAAAGTAATCAAAGTAGGTGGCCAAAAAATATCCAAAGCAGGTTGCCAAAAAATATCTAAAGCAGGTGGTCAAATACATACATAGCAGGTGGTCCGCTAACTCACTCAGCTGGCTCTGCAGAGCTTAACGCCGCCCAGCAATTAGCGCTTCAGGTCCGGCATTGCGACAATGGAATTTGTCTAGAAAATTAGGGCTAATGCCAAAATTTTGGTGGGGTGAAAAGCTGTTGTTGGCGGGGCCCTGAACTGTTTTTTGTGGGTCGGCAGGCTGTTGAGTTACGAAAAGAGACTTAGCTCGTGAGTTTACCTAACCACGTTAAGATAATTACATGTCCTCACAAGTGATTCAATGAGGCTTCACTCATCACTGTGATTAGACTCATGTCTGGTAAATTCTTAGCGATTTCCTCCTCTGGAGAGAAGAGAAGGTAAAGAAAATATTATGAAATATTAATATTAACAGGAGGTAAATAAGATAATAACTCACCGAGAGATAAATATAAATATGGAATGAAATATTAGACGTCGATGATAGGCATATGATAGGCATGCCAACGAGGAAGGCGAACTTTGACACACAAAGAAAAATAGATAAACAGGATCATAAACTGTGAACGACAACGAGTGGAGGTCATTCATTTCTCAATGAACGTGGCCTATAAATCCTACATGTACTGTAGGTCTTTGATATTCCGTAATAAAAAATGTAAGAAATGGTTAAGTAACCGGTCAACGCCAACACCTGTAACCGGTCAACAGCAACACCTGTAACCGGCCAACAGCAACACCTGTAACCGGTCAACAGCATCACCTGTAACCGGTCAACAGCTACACCTGTAACCGGTTAGCAACAACACCTGTAACCGGTCAACAGCAACACCTGTAACCGGTCAACAGCAACACCTGTAACCGGTCAACAGCAACACCTGTAACCGGTCAACAGCAACACCTGTAACCGGTCAACAGTCCCCAGGATCATAAGTCTCACTCTCATAAGTTTCGTGTCTGTTCTCCGGGGCCCAAAAGTCCGGTCAGGACGCTCATACTCCTGCCCCCGCTCTGCCTCATCTATCAGAGTTGGCCGACAACTTCCTAATCAAATAAGTTGACAGACCCGCCATGCATCATTCGTAGATCTGACCCAGTCTCTGGTCTAGTCTCTTGTCCAGTCTCTTGTCCAGTCTCATGTCCAGTCTCTTGTCCAATCTCTTGTCCAATCTCATGTCCAGTCTCTTGTCTAGTCTCTGACCCAATGTCAGGCCAAATGTCTTGCCCAGTCTCTTGCTCAGTTTTGGTCCAGTCTCTTGCCAGGTTTAGGCCCAGTCTCTGCCAGGGTTTGTCTCAGTCTCTTGCCAGGTTTAGGCCAAGTCTCTGCCAGGGTTTGTCTCAGTCTCTTGCCAGGTTTTGTCTCAGTCTCTTGCCAGGTTTTGTCTCAGTCTCTTGCTCAGTCCTGGTCCAGTCTCTTGCGCAGTGGTAGACCCAGTCTCTTGCTCAGTTTTGGCCCAGTCTCTTGCTCAGTCCTGGTCCAGTCTCTTGCACAGTGGTAGACCCAGTCTCTTACTCAGTTTTGGCCCAGTCTCTTGCCAGATTCTGTCTCAGTTTTGGCTCCGCACTTTGTACAACATTTTTATCAACAATATGAGCATCACAAATTAAAGAATTCTGTCACTATACCATCGTATGCCGCCCAGGTTTCACTATTTGTTAGCATTTTAAGCAAGCCTTCACGAGACTCTAAGTTGCGACCGTCATTTAAGAAACACCATTTATGAAAATTTTATTCAAGCCTTCACATGAACCTGAGTTGTGATCGTCATTCAAGGAACAGCCAAGATGTCGGAAGAAGAAGAAGTGATCACGACGCAAACTCGGCGCGAGTAATTGTGTTTTTGCTGGAAATATTACCCCCTTGGGACGTAAAGTTGAAATTGGCACATTTTCTTGTTCTTCAACGCCCTGGGGCGGTGTGATTTAGTAGCGCGGAATGCTGCGGTAAAAGTTACAGCTTGAGATATGGTCGCTTCGAGACCGAGTCCTGAGAGCGTCTCGAGCAAACTACGATGGAACTGTGGAGCCAAACTTACAAAGCTTTGCCTGCAGGAAAACTGGTGAGTTTTTGGTTGAATTCAACATTTCCTTTCACTCACCTTTAAAAATCAACCTCAGCCATATTGTGAATTGCAAAATTCTTGGTTGAATTTAACGTTATCTTCCATTTACATATTTAAGATAACAACAGCAAGCATTTGAACTGGTGATATTAACCTTGCTATTCGTCACATGAATTAAGTTAAAATTCTTGAGGATAAAACCTAGTAATAAATTTTATTACTTCGGTATTAACTGCGGTATTGGCTGCGGTATTAACTGCAGGATTAATTGAGGTATTGGCTGCGGTATTAACTGAAGTATGGGCAGCGGTATTGGCTGCGGTATTAACTGAAGTATGGGCAGCGGTATTGGCTGCGGTATTAACTGAAGTATGGGCAGCGGTATTGGCTGAGGTATTGGCTGCGGTATTGGCTGCGGTATGGCTGCGGTATTGGCTGCGGTATTGACTGCGGTATTGGCTATGGTATTGGCTATGGTATTTAATTACTGCTGCAGTAATTTGTTTATTTATGGTGAAAGAGATGTTTTTGTTAGGAAAACGAAGCCCCTGCAATGTAATTTTTAACAAAAATTACCCTAAATTAAGAAAATTTGAAATTATGTTCCTTAAGTAATTAAAACGTTAAAATTAGGTCTCTATATCACTTTTTAATACTGGACAATTCGTACATCCTTGTTCTTCAGTAAAGGAATTCACATTGCATGAATATCCATGAACATTACCTCACGTTACGGAACTTTAGGATTCCCTCTATAATTCATCCCCAATTTCTTAAAAATTCGAACGTTCCTTTCATTCCATAAAGAATTCATATTGCTTGAATGCATGTCAGAATAGAGCAAATGTGGCTCGATTGAATTGTGGCGAATTTCCATGTAGTCACAGCTATATATGTTTGAATATGCACGTCGGGTGCAAGTGCTTCGAGTAATTCAGCGTATATTCATTTATTCAGGACCGGGAGTCTGATATTATGAATGCTTCATTCAGGTTCTGGTCCAAAGACTGCCCGTCAATCCTGTTCAACGGGACAGAGATATTCAACAGGGATATTGTCCGCGAGAATATTCAACAGGGATATTGTTCGCGTAACATTACAATCCTGTTTTCCTGTTGAACATTACAATCCTGTTTTCCTGTTGAACAGTAAAATCCTGTTTTCCTGTTGAACATTACAATCCTTTTTCCTGTTGAAAATTACAAACCTGTTTTCCTGTTGACCATTGCAATCCTGTTTTCCTGCTGAACATTACAATCCTATCTTCATATTGAACATTAAAATCCGGTTTTCCTGTTGATTATTACAATCATGTTTTCCTGAGAAACATTGCAATCCTGTTTTCCTGTTGAACATTGCAATCCTGTTTTCTTGTTAACATTACAATCATGTTTTCCTATTGAACATTACAATCCTGTTTTCCTGTTGAACATTACAATCCTTTTTTCTTGTTGAAAGTTGCAATCCTGTTTTCCTGTTGAACATTATAATCCTGTTTTCCTGTTGAACATTACAATCCTCTTTTCCTGTTGGACATTACAAGACTGTTTTTCTGTTGAACATTACAATCCTGTTTTCCTGTTGTACATTACAATCCTATTTTCCTGTTACATTACAAGACTGTTTTCCTGTTGAACACTACAAGACTGCTGCTCTGACTTCGTCTTCTCTCCACATGCAGTCTCTTATTAGCGAAGTTTTAAGCAGGCTTTGGATAATTTATCTCATTAACGCCCAACAAGTTATGATTAATGACCGAATCAGTCATTTATGAAACATTAGACCTGTCGTACGCTCCTTATTCCACCAAAACCATTCCTTCACATAATGATTTTTTAAGAGAATCATCTAAAAAATTTTCATTTGTTGCAGCTCTAATTAATGATGACGAAATTTGAATATAAATCTAAAATTTTAAGTAAATTGGGATACCATTTGAATATTTGAGTGTAGATGAAACTCTATGTTTGGGGTAATTTTGATGTATATTTTATATATTTATTATTACTATATCTCCAGGAAGCAACTATAAAATTTCAATGAATCATATACAAAATAAATGTCCAGGCAATGAGTAAGACGGCACAAAATATTTCCGAAATATTAAAGGTGATCCAAGTTTCTAGAAATTAGTGTAGTCGTTAAAAGTATTTATTGTAATAAAGAACTTGATATAATATAAATTCATATAATATAATAAAGCAATTGATTAACAAACTCAACGATAATATTTTTTCGTTTTAGTTCCCCTGATACAAACGAAAGTTGTATGAACCTGGCTATCGAGTTCCGTAATTAAACGCCTTCTCATTTTCGAAGACTAAAGTGGATTAAATTGAAACAAGTGTAGTTTGTAAATTGAAAACTCATAGAGCATATAATTTTTATAATGACTTCAACCAGCATCTACATATTTGAAAAATTCATAGAGCACATAATTTCTATAACGACTTCAACAAGCATCGAAATGTTTACACAACAAATGAAGCTAATAAATTTCATTCTTAGGGATTTAAATTATTATTTTTTAATATTTAAACAACACATGAATATAAATTGAAAACATGAATAACATAATAACTTTAAAGTCTTCTTCCCACAGCACAGTAATTAACAAGAAAAAATTCCAGCCTATATGATGCTGAATGCATATATATACAGTACCTATATAATTTATTTACAAATTTCATAAGTTTGCGTAAATCGCAAGTTTACCAATAATTTAAAAGACAGCCAAGGATATATGACTGCAATGAAGATCTGAGCTTACTCGAGATCTTCTTTGATTTAAAATTCTTGATGCATATCTGATGCGTGGGTTTGAGCGGTGCAGGAGACCAGGGGTAGCAATGCAGCCGCAATCTTGTCGCTCTCGACCGTCAACATTTGCGGTGGCTCTCCTGAGGCCTTCAAAAGTCTTAGCGCGTCAGGAATAACTCAGGCGTCGAGCTTTCTTTAGAAACGCCTTCGTTTTAGGTGGAATGCGCCTGATGTCTGAGAGAAGATGCCTGACAGCGCACGCCTGACAGCACACGCCTGACAGCATGCACCTGACAGCATGCACCTGGTAGTATACGCATAACAGTATACACATGACAGCATGCATACGCATGGCAGCATGCATACACATGGCAGCATACGCCTGGCAACATACACGGAGCAACATACGCCTAACAACATATGTCTAACAGCATACGCCTGACATATATACGCTTGAAATCATACGCCTAACAGCATATACATTGCAACATACGCCTGGTAGCACAAGCCTAGCAACGTACGCCTGACAGCATACGCCTAGCGCCTAACTGCAGCGCAAGTACACGCAAAGATGCCGCATCCTTGATGCTCCGCGGTTCTAATCTCGCATGCAAATTGACGAGACTTGTGAAGTCAAACAAAGACTGCTTGCATCACGCAAACTTGTGTACAGCTTTAATTTAGTGAAGTTGATGTGTTTTCTTATATGCTTTTATTGTTTTATTATAAATATGCATAACAGCTGCACCTTTTGATATTTCATGTACCATTTTAGAAAACAAATTTTTCTTGTTGCTTCTCCAATTTTCGTTTTTTTAGCTTTTAAACTTTTTCTAAGATTATTGGAACGTTAACTATATTGCACTATATTATCAATTTCCTGTTATAAAATGGCAATGCAACGATGTATTTTATTTTATAAGAATTTTATGTAAACAAGAAAAATCGAAGATCGCAAGAAACGCTGTAGCCTGATGAAATTTTTAGTAACCTCGAAACGACAATGACTATTTTAAATTGTAATTTTTCTTCAGATTATTGCGAGATTTTTTTATTTACAATTCATCAATCCAATAAATGAGTGAGAGTTTTTCCAAATGGTTATTCACTTTTTGCATGGTCTACTTTGGCCTGGCGATAGGGCTCATCAGAGCAACATCTGCTTTATGCTCGTACTGAGAGTAAAAGAGTGTGTCACTATTTGGACAACTTATTTCTCTGAGTGCAAGATATTGCGTAGGGTAGCAGACGGTTATGTCAACTCGAGCGCGGGCCAAAATCAACAGCAAGGCGACGGAAAATTGGCCCCTGCAGTTGACTCGCGCTGACGGTTGAAAAAGAAAACAATGTTTCTTGATGGCTTCAGTCGGGTAATGGGTGGCCTCTAATGGCCGACAAGTTCAGTAATACAAAAGATTATAAAGTGAAATAAAAATTCATTTTAAATTGAAAAAATAAAAAATATATTTCATTTAAATTCAGTTCCTAAGTTTCATTAATGACCCATAAAAAACCCATGATTTTAATTTCCGCGTTTGATAGCTGAAAAAATTTGACTCCACTTAAAAAATTTTTTAATTTGTAGTAAATTACCGTATTTTTCTATTATGTTCATATTTCTCATGATACAATTAGTTTTGTTGTGTTTGAGTAACCAGCAAATGCAGATATGAATGCCGCCTCTTCTTCCAACATCTGCAATCTGCAACTTAGAATACGAACGTCCTTATATCGAAAATTTCAAGCCTAAAATAAAATATATCGAAAATCCTAATTTTTGACCTTCTAAGTCGCCTGTTACGTAGAATTATAGAATCTCAGGCCTTGACAGCAATGGCACATTCATAAATCTGGAATCTCCGACATAAAATGCAATCTCTAGTGCGCTCAACTGGAATCTTTAGCCATAGGTATAGAAAAAATTCATCATATACATGCAAAATAAAGTAGAATCTTGTCATTATTTCTAAAAATGTGTAATACTATATACAAAAACACAAGTTTCATTTCCTATAATGTACACAAATATCTCGCAGGATAATCAAATTTGGAGCTCGCGATCTGAATGTGAGCGCTGAAAGTGAAGCTTTCAGTGAAACGCCACACAATCAAGACGGGTTTCCGGCAGTCACATTCCACTCCGTCACACAAAAACTGAAATAATTCCACACTCCGTCACACAAAAACTGAAATAATTCCAGAAGGAATGGCAGCACCGACGTTGATTTCCTCAGAGACGGCGCTCGGCGCAATCTCCTGTTACGAGCGTTTCTGTCGTGGCTCCAACAGCAAGATATTCATTAAAACAAAAGCAAAAAGCACCGGAACATGCATAAAAAACACTCGGAACTCTTTCATGAAATAAGAGCACGCGTGCTTTACCTTCGTGGAGATCGTTTTCAGGAAAATCTAAAGCCGTTCATGTCATAGAATTCGTGCGAGTAAACGTGATTTTAATAAAGGTTAAAATTAAAGTCAACATATCCATTGTAAGCGAACGAATGAGATCAACTTTCTTCGATTTTCACATTGTGAAGTTAGTGCAAATTTATTTTTAATTGGAAATAAGCGAGAATTGTTCGCCATTTCAGAAAAAACTATGAAAATATTGCCGTGCAGTATCTAGACAGTACAGTCTGATTAAAATTATTCCCCTATTTCGTATGCCTATGAATTATTCTATTCTATCTAACCTATAATCAATCAGCAACCTGTATGGAACATATCATATTAGTTTATGTCCTAATCCGTCAACATATATCAGTGCGGTTTTTTTTCATTTGGATATTCAACGGGAAAGTATTGCAACTTTCAAATTTCTACCGGGCGAGATTGAAAAGGAAATTCATATGGGACAAATTCTGATTCAATTTTATTCAATTACAATAATGTCATGTAACTGTTTAAATAATACAGGTTCATAGTTCAAATAATCATCCAATCAGAATTATTTTATTGTAGAGAACATTCCAATATCATAACCTATCGCATAACCTAACGCTCGTATCTCATACAAATGCCATAGGCTAGCAACAAGTCTAGGTTGAGGGATTAACGTTACAAAAATTCGGTGCGCACACGGCACAACAACATTATCCTGGAGTCCCGATAGCCGAACATACGTTAATGTTATTCGTCAATGGCTAGCAAACACATTGAAACGGAGGCCTGTTTGGCTACTAAAATAATTATGCATCATTATACGATGGGGGTAAACATTGATATTGCTAGTGCACAATTGGCTAAGCTATCACTGCAGAAGGACATTGTACAAACTGAGGCAGACCTGCCGTTGGATTTTAGCAACATTGCTATTGTTGCTGCTGTTGGGCGTTTGTGTATTACTGAATCCGGTGATCTGTTGCGACCATTTAGCCGGGATTTCTGGTTGTAAACATGATTTAACCTGTATTTTGGTTCCCAATAGGTTGAAAGGAAGAAGGTTAATGCTGATCCGCTGACTATTGATGAACGATGTTCTACGTAAACCGTTGATTTGCACCCAAAAGTTCTTATTATCTCTGTTGGCTCTGTTGACCCTGTTGACGCCGCTGATTCGCCAGAAAATCTTGCTGACGTTGCTAATTCTGAAATTCATTCCCACCTACGCCAATTACAGGCATTTCTCCATAGATTCCATTGTTATGGAAGCCATTTTGTTAAGAACCACTGTTGGGATAATCAAACTGCATATAATAACCTCGCGTTAAAGATGCCGCTGCTGATGTGAAAATTGCTCCGCATATTCGACACTGAAGCGTTTCCCAGTCTCCTCCATTATACGCGATCACGACGAGCCACAACCACTGCAGGGTGGCCCACACTGTAGACAATACACTGTAGATCTTCAAAGGCCACTTCTTAGCTAGCTTGGCAAACGAAGCTAAGAGTATGAACGATAAAACTTGAATAGAAAGTAGTACTCCCTCGATGATATTCAGGTTCTCATCTTCAGTATCGTCGTTGAGCCAGTCCTGCAGCTGAGTTAGGGATACAATAAAGATTCCTAATACTGCAACAGTGTAACATCCTGTTCGGAGTGAGTACTCCCCTAGGAAACACGTAGGAGTTAACAACGATGACACCAGGCCCATTGAGTGATTCAAGTTTGCATGCCAAGATATTACATTGCATACGGGGCAACTCAATAATTAGTCCTTGTTATTCTAATTTGCAAGTCGATAGCATGCTAGATATTTTGGCCCCAGTAAATAAGATGCCAAATTAAGCCGTTCCAATCAAAATCTGCGACTTTCGGGAAACTTCAATTTTTAGGTTCTTTTTGATTTTCGGTTTCGATCGTCAGAGGCCAAATGGAGGTTTCAAACGCAAGAAACTGCAATTATATTTTCACAAATCATCTTCCAAATCCACAACTTGCAGTTAACTTTCCTGTTGACTCAAAACGCGTTTCGAAGGTTTTGATAGCCAGCGTGTTTTCTTCATTAGCGACCTCGCACGGTCGCATTGACTCTCAGTGAAGTTTTTTTCCCCCTCACATTAAAGAATCAAAACTTGGTCCTAGTTTTTTTTATACCAAAATTTAGGTTGAGTGTGTCGATTGTATCCTGAATACATCGCTTTTGTTTGTTGGTTTTAAATTGCGATTCTTATGCTACGCGCTTTAGGTTCTTCTGTATATACGGTTATAATCAAATCAAATAAAAAGAAAATTTATTTCTAATCTGATATAACCTTCTCAAAATTTATTGCATTAAATTTTTGGCATACAATGACCGTGCTTCATTTTCTAAGACGATACTGTGCGTATCTAAGGTAGCAATGAGTGGTGTTTACTCGTATCATTCGCATACTTAAATCGCAAGTTAACCGCGAATTTAGACGTCAAAATTATCCCTTAATAATTCAGAAATTTTTTATCGAAACCAGCGTCGAAAACCAGCTCCATCAACAGTTCAACAAAAACATCATCAGTTTATTGAACTGATGATGGCGAGGGCCAACAAAAGTTTTCAACGCGAATTAACTTGGCGTTTCGTTCAATTTTATATTTTCTCCGATTTTATGGTATTTAATTCTCTCTATATAATCGGAGTGTCTCCATGAATCCCACTTTTGCGAACTGCGCTAAATTGGAAATTGAAGAATCAAATTAAAAATTAAGCAATAATGCCATCCAGCGAACTTCAAGTGTAGGCAGGACCACGCCATTAGAGACATATTATTTGTTAAATTTGGTAAAACATTTATAATTGATACTTGAAAAAATTGAAATGACTTAAAATTCTTCAGCCATTTGATTATAAAATTAATTTTTAATAAAATTTTTATAAACATAATAATAATTCCTCAAACATTTGAGTTGAAAGGATATTAATACAAGAGGTTTGTGGAAAAATTATTGAACATGTGTGCAAACATCTTTATGGAAATGATAAAGATACCTTTTACCCCAAGGAGATTCATTTTACCCCAAGAACTGCAGTGCAGTAACACAGTGAAACTTGTTGTTGTATTGTAAAATCAAAGTACCTCAGGCAAATGAAAATAACCCCAAAAAAATATTCAGTGAAAAACAGGAATGTTAATTGTCTAAATTTTTATGTGGAATATTTGATATTTTGAATACACATTTCGAAGGCACCGATGATCAGTGAAAAGTTCACAACCACACCAACAATGGCTTAGAAATAATTAAAGAATAAACTTAATGAGGCAAATACATCTTGGGATGATAGAAAAATGAGATGCTGGTGGATTGCATGTTCAAAAACCTGGTGGAAATATCGAGAATAAAAAACAATATTGCTAATTTAGGAGCATCAAATTAACAGCAATAAATCAATCGGAAAACTTAATACATAATTTATTAGATTTTTTAATACATAATTTATTAATGATTAAAAATCCTTTAGTTCACGCTTGAAAACGTGTCAAAATTAGTATCGGAGCATTTATACCTTTCCAAAGTCATGAGCTTCCAGTGAACAATATAAAATGAAAAGTAAAATGAAAGGTTGTCTTAAAGTGAAAGGTGAAATGAAAGGTTGTCTTAAAGTGAAAGGTTATAAGTGAAGTTATAATATAAAATGAAAGGTAAAATGAAAGGTTGCATTAAAGTGAAAGGTTATAAGTAAAGTATATGTCAAGGATAAGTAGAAGCCCGTTCACTTGGTGGTTCTGAGATAAGTTTTGCCAGAAGGCACGGGATGACAGACGTGTTCAGGGAACAGTTGCTTAGCATCGTCAGGAGAGACGCTGGGCAGGACCATGCATGCGGACCCCTTCGTCCAGTCCGCGGGGGTCGCCACCTTCTGCGTCGCCGTCAGCTGGAGAGAGTCTAGGGCGCGCAGGATCTCGCTGCGCATAAACGTTTGTTATGAACAACAAAATAATAAATTAAATTGCACAATCTCGCCGCGCAAAAACATTTATTTTAATCAAAATAATAAATTAAATTCTATTAAATAAGGAAATGCATCGCAACGTAGAACGTTGATTATAATAACATTTGTGAAGAAAACTGCGCCATTTTAGGTAACATGTCGCAGGGCAAAAACCTTTGTTTTAAACAATATAATAATAAATTAAATTTTTTAATTAAGGAAATGCATAGCAAACAATTACAATAACATTTCTGAAGAAAACTGCGCCATTTTAAGTAACATGTCGCTGCGCAGAAACGTTCATTATAAATACCCTAATAATTATGGTATAATAATTAGTAATAATAATTAATTATAATTAATAATAATTACTAAAATTTAGTTTAATAAGGGAATGCGTACCAAGGGAGAAATGTTGATTACAATTACATTTTTAAAGTAAAATTCCGCTAAATAAGAAAAAATCTCGCACGCAACAACGTTTGTTATACAAACTTGATTTCAAAATGAAAACAACTTGTCCAATTACGGAAATATTTCGCGGCCTTAAACGTTGACTAGAATAATATATGAAATGAAATTCCACCAAATAAGTAAAATTATTGCTGCGCGAAAATGTTTGTCGTGAAAATTGTTGAAATAATATTCAAATAAATATGGAAAGATATCGCAGCACATAAACGTTTATTGCAAGAACATTTGAAAAAATAACTCCTCCATTTCAAGCAAGGTGAAAAAAACGTTTATTAAAACAAGAAAGAAAATAAAAGAAAATTGCGTCACATTAAGCAAAAAAATGCAGGGCAAAAATATATCTAAGCAAAATTATTTTAGGAAATCATTTTTGGGGCCAATGAACGTGGGATTAAAACTAAAACTAAAACTAACTAATTTTCACAAAAAATAATAATGTATAAACTCAATAAATAATTAGTGATCCTCACTCAAAGTTCCTGCCGGTTGTGGCAGGGTAGAGCATGGACAACTTAAGTTTCTTGTCGGGCCCGACAACGAAGACCGCCCGACATGTATAGGGCATCCCGTCGGCCCCCTGCTCGTCGGGGTCTATCATCCCCAGCTGCACCGCCAGCGCGCGCTTATCATCCGCAATGATAGGGTACGGGAACTCGCTCAGCTTGTTGTACGCTTTGATGTCCTGATGACAAATGCTAATATTTAGTAATGATTACCTATCATCGATAAATTATATATTAGGTACATTTTAATCAGTCGCTAATGCGCCGAAAGCGATCGCTTATCATCCGCAATGATAGGGTATGGGAAATCGCTCAGCTTGTTGTAGGCTTTGATGTCCTGATGATAGATGTTAGCATTTAATAATGATTATCATCGATACATTATATATTACGTACATTTTAATCAACAGTTATTGCGCCGCAAGCGATCGCTTATCATCGGCAATGATAATGTGCGGGAACTCGTGCAAATGTCTGAATTTGATGACCTGGCGACTTTTTTTAGTACTTGGTAACAATAATTAATATCACAAATAAAAATTTAAACATTCGTACGTTTCAATTCAAATATTTAGAAAAATTATCAAAGAAGAATGATGTGTGCACTTTGATGCCAGGCAAAAGTGTCTAAAATTTCACTGACACGCTATGGGCTGAGACACTGACACGAATCACTGATAAAATATTCATTTATGTACGCCTTTATATAGATAAGAATTTATTCTTAACTAAATGCCCGCTATATCCATCAATAGTGGAGCTCCATTATTATGAGTAACAATTATATTTTTCATACTTCTGTAAACAGATCTCTATCCATCCTAGCTGGTGCTTAATTTATATTGCGTTTATAGCATTTTAGAAATGATTAAAACGCTTATTGATTAAAAAATATAATTCAGTACTCAGTGCAGTGAGTGACAGAGAGCGCATTTTCTCGTCGACGAAAACGTGGTCACGGACGGACGGACAGACAGACAGACGGACATGGCGAGCACAATAGAGCATTTTTTCCATAAATGGGAAAAGCGATAAAAACAGACCTCTATCCAGCCATGATGGTCGTCGAGAGCGTCGCAGGACAGGGCGATGAGCTTGCATCCGCGTTTTTCAAACTGCGGAGCGAGGGCAGCAGCGCGGCCCAGCTCCGTGGTGCAGACGGGCGTGTAGTCCCGCGGGTGCGAGAACAGGATGCCCCATCTCAAGTGGTTAATTAATAATTACTATCTTTTTGATACAAATATCATTTTAATAAAAATTAATTTTAATAAAAATCACTTTTAATAAAATTAATTTCAATAAAAATTATTTCAATAAAATTTAAATTTAATACGATTTAATTTTAAGATAATTTAATTTAAAAATTTTAAATTTATTATAATATAATGTTAATATAATTCAATTTTATAAAATTCAGTGCAAACGAAATTCAATTTTAATGAAATTTAATTGTCATTAAATTTAATTTCATTACTATGCATTATCATTGCATTATTAGAACAAATTCTGTAATGTTTGACAGAACTCATGTTCAAATATCTATAGAACAAATTTTGTAATGGATTTCTAAAAATATTTATTTTTAATTTGTTTTTTAACGATGACGAAACGAGTGTTCATAATAATAAAAAGGAATGTTTTAAGCAAAACAACCAAAGATTGCATTATCTGAAAAAAATCATATTAAATAACTAGTTACGATGGAGTAAAAAAAATCATTACACATTCGTCAATGTCATAAATCAATGAAGTGATTCAACCTACAAAACGGAACTATCGAAGAACTCAGCGATCGTAGAAACTAGAAAGATTAATTCCAATGGTTGGAATTGGAAATATATAACTTACACTTGGATACTTACACTTGGAAATATATAACTTACACTTGGAAATAAATAACTTACAATGAATAAATAAGTGCGATAAATAAAGAGCTACTCACGATTCTCCAAGCCAATCATGGAACTTGATTTTCCCATCCGTCGTTTCGGCCTCAAAATTGGGGAAGATGTCGCCCAAATTCACCATCTTGATCAGCTAGGACTATTAAATAATAAAATCCACTCGGAATCAATCCACTAACAATCCACTAATAAGGAAAGACCATTTAATATTACAAATACATACAGTAACAATTTGTCTTACAAAAAAAATGAAATATTGTGAATGGTGACAAGCATACACCTTTTCCATGTCGCCAGCCAAACAATGGGCAATTGTCGAGGAACGATAAGATTGCGATCACTATTTCAGCTATCATTTGCTCAAAATGGTGCAAGAAGCTATCCCGAGAACAATTAATCATCCGTTCGAAATCATTATATGGAATTATTTTTTGCCCGCTTTTGTCAAGTGAGTCAGGGGGCAATAAAATAATTCCATAGTGGATTGATTCAGGAGGCACTCACTTTGAGTCAGGAGTGAGTCAGGAGGCACTCACTTTGAGTCAGGAGTGAGTCAGGAGGCACTCACTTTGAGTCAGGAGTGAGTCAGGAGGCACTCACTTCGAGTCAGGAGTGAGTCAGGAGGCACTCACTTCGAGTCAGGAGTGAGTCAGGAGGCACTCACTTCGAGTCAGGAGTGAGTCAGGAGGCTTTCACTTAGTCGTGAGTCACAAGTCTCTCATGCATTACCATAAGTCACGGTATGAGAATCGTGAGGACACAGTACGTAGGAGACCAAGTGTACGCGATGTTTATTAATTTAAATTGAATACGTGAGGTAAGTATGATAATAACCGGAGTTTAAGTGAGTTTTTGTTCCATAATTGTTGAAACGAAGTTATCAGAATGTTCTTAGGTTGTTAAGTTTGAAATTCAGTTTTCCCGCAACGAATAAAAAAATTGACACCACCAATTTAGACTTACATAAATACAATGCATACCAAACTTGAATACGCAACTGACATAGAGGGTATGCACAAAATAGCAGCCCTCCGTAAATAAAACTAATTTGCTTAGAGCACTTCCCACTTTCTAATCTTCCCACTTTCTAACTTTCCAGTCAACAGAAAGTTCCAAAAAATAACAGTTTTTTCTCGATCAAAATTTCAAGATAAATAAAATATCGGCAGAAAAAAAAAAACATCTCAATTTTTGCACACTCTCTCTGCTTGGTTGCGTGAGTCAATTCAGTTCCCTGAACTACCGATCCAACAACTCAACACTCGTAAAATTAATAGAATAGAATAGAATGGAATAGAATAGAATAGAAGTGTCGGCGTTGAAGAAATAGGCCCATGGCCTGTTACCGATTCTTGAACGTTTCGTGACTTGATTAACAAGGGATCCGGCCTTTGGAGCCCGATCTTTCCATAGCTGACGATTGATTGAGATAGCTGCTGGACTTATTGCCTGCTCCGTAATTTGCTAGGCATTTTAAGACTGAACATTAACTCTAGGTTCGGGCGCACGACAGCAACAAACAACTGCTTCATCGCTTCTGCATCTAGGAACTCGAAAGAGCGTCTGATCAGTCCAAGTCGTTTATTGGCTTCATTAACTTGACCTTCAATATGCTTAGAAAATTTCAACTCATTGTCGAAAAGGTCTTATTGTCCGAAAAGTGGGTGGCACATGTTTTCCCTACAGTACGAGCAGCGAGCGGTTATAGATTTGATTCGCCTTTTTACCGAAACGACCCACACAACGGCGATAAGCGCATCGATATTTGGACAAAGTCTAACTCATTTTGCTGTGTGACCGCCTCGCTAGTCTTCTTTCGCGCGGCCACAGAGGAAGCTTTGCTTTCACGTGTCTTTTGGTTGCGCGACCGCAGGTTGCAATTGCATGGTAAGAATACCACTAAACGCTACTGATAATGGTTGCTAGCAGAGCTAGTACGTGGTTGCTGGCCGAGTAGTCGACAGCGCAAAAAATGTTTGCTTTCAGAAGTCGTTTTTATTTGAGGGTTTCTCCCGTTAATGATGATCAAGGAAGGAATACAAATTATTGTATAAAATATGATACGAGAGTCGAATATCAAAACTTTTCACTAATTCTGCTTATACTTGAAAATATCATACCGTTAATGCTAAAAAAATTGAAATTAACATGAATAAAAGTGTAGGCAATGATGAGAGATTTGCGAAAAACACATCAAGTGAAGACGACTTCATTTCACATTAACTTTTACAACATTTCATAATTTTACTCAATTGTTTTACAAATTTATAGTAAGAAATAACAAGTTTAAATATTAGGCTAGCACCACACTCGACTGTGCTGCTTGTAAATTTTAATTAACAAAGTTATACAATAATCAGTCACTGATCTGACTGACACCTGCTCTGGCAAAGCGCAGTCAGCTACTAACTTCCAGACAATGACTTTCAGGTAAGACGAAGCAGCCGGCAGAAAGCGTAAAAAAGAAGAGACAACCGCAAACCGCAGTCAGCCAAGCAATGCAGCCATCCAAGTCTGTCCACACGCAACACAAAAAATACTGTTGGGGAAAGTGCAAACCATAACTCATCTTTTACAAGGGGATCTGTGTTCAGTTAATTCTTTACGCAAGTTTAATTGAAGACCAGAGAAAGCTTACAATTATCAATCTTTTTCTTTGCTTCCTTCGATTCATGGGAAAAAACAAACAAGAAAACTGTTAATAAAAAGCATATTCTGGTCTTCAATCAGATTTGCGAAAAGAAAGTACTTCTGCTTAACTTTAAAAATGCTTCATTCTGAATTATCAAAACATTTTTTATTATTTCATATCTGCATATTCAAATGTGCCATTTTTTAATAGGCACAAGGAAACCTAACAGTAGACGAGATATCAATTTGAAAAAGTAACGGAGTGAAGTCAAGGGTCGAAGCAGTTGTTGCGTGGGAAAGCTAAAAATAAAAAAGTTTACTCTAAAATAAGTTTTCTCTGAAAATTTCTTAGAAAATAAATATTGTTGGTATAACAAAACTTTTAATATATCTGAACTACGAAGTTTTGGAGTCAATGGAGTATTTCCAGTTACTTTGAACAAATTATTGACGTCCAAATCAACACTGAATTTCAAAAAGCACACAGTTCATTTTAAGTATATCAATTTATTCCACCAAATTACGCAATATGAAACAATTACACTAGCTCTGTGATTAGTTAAAGGAAAACTGGTTTTAATTAATACGTTTGACGGAGTTTAATTTAACAACATTATATATACGAAAAAACTTGAAAAACTGAGATTGTATTAGCAATCAGGTTATCACACCTTTTTACATATCACGAAGCGCACTTTAATTAAAAGAACTAAATGTCACTACACGTTGCGTTCGAAGAGAATGTCTTCCAGAAAGAACGGCAACTCGTGCAGCAGCTGCCACATTCCACAAGCAGCTGCCATGCGACTGACGGACGAACGGTGGAGGTACATCGGCATTTGGTTATTATTCATATCGATGCAAGACCAGTTACTGAAGTGACTCATAAATGATTGGTTGAATGCTTGATTAAAAGTAAGCAAACTATTTGTAATGAGCAAAAACAAGCTCCATTAGAAAAAAAATTTAGAAGTGTAACGCAGCATATTACGATAAATTATTTCATGAATAATACAAATTACCAAATCAACACTTCTCAGAACTCACTGCAAACTCCCAGTCTCCCAGACATCTTACAGAATTGCTTGATTGTTCTGCAAATATGTATTATATTTTCTCTTGGAGGACCGAGAACTTTCTTTCATCGAATGCTCTTCAATATATACGGTAATGCATTCTTTATTAGAAAAAAAAAGAAGCAAAGCATGCCGATTAATTTCTATTCTTCTTCAAGCCTAGTCAATGAATGATATGCTTCTTCAACATCTTTCTGGGCGTATGTATGGACGTAGTTCACAAGAAGTTTTTTTCAAGTTGTAGTTTCGTCAATAAGCTTCCCGTCGTAAACTTGACTACTTTAATTAAAATGTTTATCATATGTGTTTGTTTCCATAATCTGCTTCCTCTGTAACACCTTACGACTCAGAGTTGAACGCGACTCTAGCAGACGATTGCAGAGTGCGTTGCCCTACGGATGCACAGCTGACTTCTTCCTGCCGCTCCAGTCCACACCGACACTTCTTAGGGGATTTACGTTGTTGCGTATCCACGTCCTGTATTGTATCGTGAGACCATAGATTCATATATTAATGTCTTAAAATGTTTTGAAAATCAGAAGTGATCTATCAATGCACAAAGACATTTTTGATATTTTTCAAATACAAAGTAAATAGTACAGCACCGGAACTCGTCGCACGAGCTTGATTGCGAGTTGCGACAAAGTGTAACGCCGTCTAGAAATTCCAGATGCATACAGTATAGGGCTAACATGTATGAGGAAATTGATGCAACGTTTTTTGGAGCACAAATGTATCAGTTTGAAATTACTGTTTAATAAAATAAGGCAATTTGAAGAAATATCTTCGATTTGTTAACTTTTTATCATTTTCCCTCCAGGGATCGCCTTCTCTACTTCATAGTTCATATCATCTGTGTTACTGTTACCAACTACCGAGTATTTAAACTGGTCAATTGAATAGACTTTTGTCAATCAGAATTAATGATGTGGAGCTTGACGCTGATTTTGATGGCTTCATTGCTTCGGCAAGGTGCGTTCGGTATCAACTCTAAAGGCCTAACACCGTTAGACGCTTGGTCGTTCGACAAGGTAATTAATTAACAGACAGTAACTTGCACGGTGTAATTCTGGCAGGGAAAATGTGTCTATCAAATAACCTTTTTTGATGGATTCTATTTAATCTTGAAAGAATTGATGATGCTACAAGTAGAATTTGTAAAATATGTCTAAAGCATATTTCCTAATCCTACATTTTCTTTTTTGTAATTGATACTATTTATTTTTTATTAGGAACATTGGCGCACACTATCCCATAATCACTGAACCATGTGATGACATTGTTTTTCTTCTATATATCAGCTATAACTATGTAAGATGAAATTAGATTATAATATAATTTTCCCTTTAAACTATAATCTAACATTATGATTACTTTGTACCCAGCACATTTATCTGTACATTTAAAGCGTTTCTCCGTTATATGTATATCCATCTAGTGTACATTAACTTATAGAATAGAATCAATAGATGAATCGTTTGCTGCCAGGCGCGGGAGCTCAAGCAGCATTGCAGATGGTTATTTTCCCAGGGCTATAGGGAACGATTTCGATAGGCAAAAATATTATTGTGCACATTTTCTTTTGTTGTCGTATTGTGGCTTGTCCACAAATGAAATTTTCGTGAATAATATCGTTTGATTCATTCATTATTTCTTGTTTTTGCAGATGGTGTCGAAGTTCAAAGCAACGATCGTCAAGTTCGACACGGCATATCCGTACGGCGCAAAGCACGAAGAGTTCGCCAAACTCGCCGCCGCCGGGCGCAGTTCCAAAGACCTTTTGGTGGCAGAAGTTGGCATCAAAGACTACGGTGAATTCGAAAACGTGGATTTAGGTGAACGTTTTGGCGTGGTTAAAGAAAATTTCCCTGTGGTGAAGCTTTTTTTGCAGGGTAGAGACGATCCCATCGATTTTGATAGTACTGATTACACGGAAGATTCATTGAGGAACTTCGTGCGGAAAAATTCCGATGTTTACATTAGTCACGAAGACTGCTTAGAAGCCTTCGATCGAATCGTTGACAAGTTTATTGTCGAAAAAGACTCTAAAAAACGAAACGCTCTACTACTCGAAGCCGAGGCTGAAGCCAAAAAGGTAAGAACTGCCGAAGACAAAACTTCAGCTGGGATCTACGTGAAAATTCTAGAAAAAATGCTGGAAAAAGGCGACGACTTCATTGCGCAGGAACGTTCCAGAGTTGCTGGTCTCATGGAAAAACAGAAGCTCACCGAGGCAAAGAAAAAGACGATGCAGGCCAAACTGAACGTTTTGAAATCATTCGAACACCACGAACTCTGACGCTCAAGACTGAAGACATACGAATTCCATTCACATTATGTCCACGAATCATGAGGTGTAGCTACTTCAGTCATTCATTTATTTAAGGCTGTATACATGGCGAATAACGTAATTTGTTAAAAAGTTCCTGTCTTTGTCCTTCGATGTATAGTTCCGAAAAACAACATGTAATCCGTTATGACATGTACGAGAAACTTTAACTGAAAATATTTATCGAATGATCGGTACAATTAGTACAGACATTATACAATTATTAAAAATATTTTCGGTGCTTTTCAAGATTCAGGACCAATTATTACATTCAAATTCTGAAGATAATGTTAACAAATTAATGCATTAAAAATAATTATTTGACATCCAAGCAATTTCCTAAAGGTCGAACTGGGTTAAAAATATAATCCGATTCTGACATCAACGAATACTTTTTTCATTGAAATACCTTGTTTCCAGATAGCCTTTCTGTTCCAGAAAATTTGCTAGGTTTAAAATGACGCACAATTCTTAACAGCCAAGCCCCTTGTTTTGCTCCATCGTAGGCTCAGGATGTTATAAATGAAGCAAATTCACTGAATGATGAATCCAGAGTGACATTATAAACTTGATCAGCACTGGGCTGTGCCTCACAATAAATGATGAATTTGATACATTATGTCACGATATAGCCGAATTTGGTTGGGCGGGACGAATTGAATGAAGTGAACTTTCTGCGTTTGAACTTAATTCATCATACCTACTATATCGTAAAGTTGAATAAAACAAATAAAACAGATTAAATGAAATCTCACCATAATAAAAACGCCACTTTTCTGCACAACGACGAAATAATTATATGCGACAGGGCGCAAATAAAATTCGTTGGCTTCTACCCATGATTGCGTTCATAGTGAATTCCTAACATTATTTCTAACGTGGTGAACACTTAAGGTTGTCTTCCAGAAATTTCGCCAGCAGGACAAAGCGACAGTCGAGCTACCGAAGTGAGCTTAGTTGCTATGCACATCGATCGCCGGCGCAAGAAAGAAAGAAGCTCCTGCCAATACTTTCTATAATTCAGAGTAGCGGTCCAGCCAACACTTTCTATAATTCAGAGTAGCGGTCCAGCCAACACTTTCTATAATTCATGATAGCTAACAAAGCAATGCTTTCTATGATTCAAGATATCGAGTTATGCAATACCTTCTATCCTTCAAGACAGCAGGCCAATCAATAATTTACACAATTCAAGATAAAGGGCAGCCAATGCTTCCTATATTTCAAGATAACGGGCAGCCAATGCTTTCTATATTTCAAGATAACGGGCAGCCAATGCTTTCTATATTTCAAGATAACGGGCAGCCAATGCTTCCTATATATCAAGATAACGGCAGTCAATGCTTTCTATATTTCAAGATAATGGACAGCGAATGTTTACAAATAAGTTGAGATATGAGTTTAGTTCATTCATAATCCAAGATTCCGAATATATTTACAATAAAGTACAGTGACCATTCATCACAATGAACTCGTTCCTATATTATCACCTCCACTATTAACCGTGGTTTCCTGCACGTTACGTCAATTGCGTAACCTAAGAAGCACCAGAGTTCGTTTCGACGCACCACACAAAGCCATGCTTGTGCATCATGGATTAAATGGGGAAAAGAAAACAATTTAAACTAAAAAAATTACATTATGCACAAATTCATCAAGGTAGCTAAATGAAAGGTGAGGCTCTCTAGGCATATAAGTAAAAAAGAAAAGTAAAATCCAGCGTGAAAGATAACTAGAACTCAGAAAAAGTTCAGCCAAACTACAAATCGGATCGTTGACTTGCCAAGAAATGCAAGTGAGATTTCTAGCAATATAGGGAGCATAATCAATAAGTAATTACAGCACCAAAAATGTAAATAAAAAACGAAAATAAAGCACCGACTGAAGAGTTTACTGGAAATGTGCAAATAATTTAGCAGAATAATTTTCAAGCGCTTGTCGACTTGACTAAAGCATGCGTTGTGTACACAAGACAAACATCGAGGCAAATACTGATACTGAACGGTTATACAATACAGAATTGTGCATTTGTTTGATGTGAAATTCAGTCCCAGTATTCTATGAATAACTAACGAGACAAATAACAATTATTACGTTACAGCGTGTAAAAAAATATGTTTAAATTATTTTCTATATTATCCGAAATAACAAAATTTTACAAGGAAAAACATGAGAAAATTTAGTTTTCCAAATTTGCTTCCAAGTCTAGAGTAATATTTTCGAAGGGAAAAATAAAAAAAAAATCCAAAGAAGAATATCCAGTATTTAAGGTTTTGTGCAGCAAGAAAGTAAGATTGAATATTAGTTTAAAAAAATAAATCTTAGTAACAATTCCCTATACACACAGAAACAAAACAAATCAAACTAATCACCTATTTAACCACTTACAATTTTTTTCCATTTTTTCAACCTATCACCCCAAACTGCGCCTGTAATGACAGGAAAATCCTTAACTAAAATGGAACGAGTGCGTCATCTGCAAACTTTCAATCATTTTGCTCACAACAAAAAAAATGTAATAAAAAAACTGCTTTCTCAATTATTCTAGATGATAAGAAACTGCCATTTCAGCTATCACTATCATTGTCTTGCTCATCATCATCGTTATCGTCGTATTGCTCGTCATCATCAGCCTTGTTGATATCATCATTATCCTTGTTGACGTCATCATTATCATCATCAGCCAGCCTCGCCGCGGCCTCTTCTTCCTCCGCCTTCTTTTTGCGGATCTTCTCCGCTAAATATTTGAATCTGTTGATGCAATCCTCCTGCAAAATTTAAATCATTATTTAACTTATGAGATATGATTGATCATCGTGTAAAACCAACGCTTCTGTGCGTTTCTACTTATAATTAATATGAATAGTATTTCAAATTTAACAAATAAACTAACTTAAATGGGCTGATGCAATCATCCAGCAAAATGCGATTCATTTTTTTCCTTTACGATACGGATTAACTGGTCAGCCGCTGACATGGAAATAAACAGAAATACAATTTCAAGCGGCTAGTACATAAATGAGATATATTTACTCCTTTATGCTTCTCAAATTTTGAATACTGAATCGCAGTTGTAGAATTCATAAAATACGATCATCATTTTCAGAATATTTTCATACCTAATTATGAATGAAAATTATATAACTTTAATATATTTCAATAGCATCAAGTTACTGACATTAATTGAAGGGACAAAGCTTCTTTAATTTCCGTTTCCTCCCGTAAAAACTGACTGCCTTTGTCCACAGACTGGTGGCTGTAGCTACAACTATAATTTTTATGAACTCACTGCAGACTATGGCAGTCTGTAAGCAAAAACTATAATATTTATAGACTTACAGCAGACTTGTCGGGGACTTGTTTGGCAATTTTCTGCCATCTCTGGTCCGTGCCCTTAGGGAAGGCTTTGAGCGCCTTCTCGAGGGCCTGCTGCTGCACCGCCGACCAGTGCTGGTCGCAGCTCTTGGTCAGGTCTTCGTCGTCAAGGGCGGCAGCGCGGGTCTTCGTCTTGATCTGTTGTCAGGGTAAAGTTAGACCTTAGCTGCAGCCGGGATAAATGTTAAGTTGATTTGTTACCATAAAAAGTTAAATTGAGCTGTGTCCAGGATAAAAGCTAAGCAGATTTGTTACTATAAAAAGATAAAATTGAGCTGTGGCCAGGATAAAAGCTAAGTAGATTTGTTACCATACAAATTTAAACTTCAGCTGTGGCCAGGATAAAAGCTAAGTAGATTTGTTACCATAAAAAGTTAAAATTGAGCTGAGGCCAGGTTAAAAGTTAAATTGCTTTGTTACCAGGAAAAAGTTGATTTGAGCTGCAGTCGCGCTAGCAGCTAAGTTAAACTGTTACTAGGGTAAATTGGAACTTGGGTCCTAGCCGGGGTTAACTTTAGAATTGAATTGCAAAGTAAAGTTCGATCTGCAACGATCGGATAAAGATAAACTGATAAACTTTCACTGTTGCCGGGATAAAGCTAGCAACCAAGAAAAACACCCATATACTAGATCTGCAACCAGGGTAAACAGAATTTAGATATGCAACTAAGATATGCAGTAGTTAAAATTGAGCCGGAAAGGGAATATAATCAACATTGATCTGAAACGAGATTATCATGAAAGAATGCTAACAGATTGCAAACATTTGCTTGCCTTCAAAATTTCGTTCATTCTAGTATAGATAACGATTATCGGTATTGTAGACTCGAATCCCATGCATCTAAACTGATCAATTCAAATAAATGTGGGAAATAGAATTCGGACCAAATTTTGTTTCTGAATTGGAATTTATGGAGGAAAGAATAGGATAAATGATTTCCTATTTATAGGAAATTCGATAAGATAAAGTTTCAATTCATTATGATACCATCCTAGCAGATTACTGGCTAAATTACATCAATTACTGACTATGCACAAATAGTACTTAATGGGTGCAGAATAGTGAGGCGGCACGCACGGGTGGGCTAGGACTGCGATGATTGTTAAGGCAATTCACATAGAATTTCGTACCTTGGCTAGTAAAGGTTCCTCCTGTTGCTGCTGCAGCCAAGTCCCAGCGGCCATTTTCTCTCGAATTTTAGCAGCCATTTTAATGACCTGCCAAGTACAAGATATTGATTAATCTTAAACAACAATTTTCAAACAATTAACGCAAA
Organism: Hyalella azteca; assembly: GCF_000764305.2. Taxonomy (NCBI): domain Eukaryota; kingdom Metazoa; phylum Arthropoda; class Malacostraca; order Amphipoda; family Hyalellidae; genus Hyalella; species Hyalella azteca. The sequence continues at coordinate 353,953 of NW_025942047.1, read as the reverse complement.
ACAATATTGTCACAATATCTCAGAATATTTTCACAATATCCCCCTCTTGACAAGACAGACCTCATGTGGAGCCCGATTGAGCTGCTCAGAAATAACCTCCCAGCGATCTACAGTTCCTCCAGGGTACCTGCAATCATCAATCAATCAGCGTTAACAATATCTTTAAATAATTAAACTTTTAAATCTCATCTTTTAAAAAGTGCTCTTGCATTTCATATTCTAAACTATTTTTCATGGTACAAATTTGTCTAATTTATTGAACCTTCAGAATAACTACCTACATACAAACATAGAACCTCTTTGCACATTTTTTAAATAAATCCACTTGTACATCTTATCTTCAAAAAGGGGGCCCTTGCATACCAAATCATAAACTATTTTTCATGATGCTCAAGTTCAATTTGTTAATTTATTCAGCTTTCAGAACAAAGAAATAGAATCAAATAGGAATACAAACATAGGACCTCTTTGTATGGTTCATGACAAGAAAAAGGAACAAAATTATTGAAGAATTGACCAGTTATTTTGTATATTGTTTACCATAATCAGACTGCTGTATGAACTTGTTTTCAATAAATAGAATGTTATCCTGAATGCTAGGATGGTTAATCGTTAAAGAGATAATTTTCATAGCGTAAGGGAAACAATGATGACAAGTCAAGGTGAACCACTGTCAGAACCACTTTATATGGAAGCTAGACCAGCAAAATGAGAACCGTTTTGAGCACAAACTAATATCATTACTTTTATCATCATTAATAACATATATAGAGCGTTACTCACTTGTTCAACAGTTTGGTGAACTCACAGAGCTCTTCGTCCGTCCACATACCAGTGTTGTAGTTGTGAGATGTGGGCTCCTGTAGCCATGATAAACCATTGTAAAGAAAACATACCAATGTTGGAATATCACAAACAATGTGATGTTGAGACGCTTTGTACGCTGACCTTCCCAAAATCATTGAGCAATAATTACTAATATCTCGGTTTAAATTTGATTTTTTTTTCACTGTATTTGCGATAGAGATTCATGTGCACGGATATTTCACTCGGAACCTCTATTTCTATTAAATCAGTGATGAAGATTACTACTGATAGTATGTCAGGAAGAAAATTCTATTTTCGTCACGTTGGAGATGAAGATTAATACTCAATTATATTTCAGTGATAAAACATGAATTTCCTTATGTTGGAGATTAATACTCAATTATATTTCAGTGATAAAACATGAATTTCCTTATGTTTCCTTATTCAATGATATTTTATGTAAAAAAAAAGTTAAATTTTCCTCATTTTGAAGCTGTTGACAATGATTATCTTTCATTAAGAAACCCATTTCTTTATATCAGAAATGAAAATCAATGTTTGATGACGGTTAACTGATTATTACTAATCATATCCAATTATGCACAGTAATGAATTATGATTGAAAGCAGACCAATCACCTGAACAGGGCAGTCAGGGGAGTATACGACACACCCGCCACCTCCAGACATTGTGTTCCTGAGCTGCTGTACTTCTTGCAGTGCTTGCTTGCGACGCTTGGGTGCTGCTAGCTTACGTGCCTTACGTTCCTCTTCCTGTACCGGTATACCAATAAAAAATGTTTATGGCACAACAATAAGCGATGATTATTATGTAGCTCAGTATGTGTACTCTGCTCCAAAAGCTCTGGATGTTAACTAATTTTTAGTAAGTGAATAAATATTACTTAACATTATACCTCTCGAATTTATAGCTTATTTGTTAGAACCAAAGCAAAATTGTTTTGATACCTTATTTCAGTAATCTTTTTGGAATAACATACCGTAAAATGGGGTAACTTAGACCACTTTTTTTTTATAAATGATGCCATTTTTTTACTAGCTAAATTAAACTTGAATTGAAACATGCAAAATATGTATTAGGCCTTTAATGCCCATCGACAAAATTTTTCTATGTCAAATAGTTTTTGAGTTGTGGGGGTTTTTGTTAAAAAAACAAAAAGTGGTCTAAGTTACCCCGCCGGTCTAAGTTACCCCATTTTACGGTACACTTGAACTAGAATCATAAATATTCCTTTTCCTAGACACTATTCTAAATAGTTGAAAAAATTCTACTAGAGTAGTAAGAAAAGTAAAAAAATTTTTGAATATTTTATGCTTCATTGGTTCAATGCCATTAAGAAAATATCAAACATTTTTCTATGCTGATTTCACCTCTTTTAGTCGCAATCTTTCCTCCTCTTCAAGTTCTCGTTTTTCTTCTTCAGCTTTTTGTATTTTTCGTTTCTGCTCCTCACGATACTTCTTGATGAGGGAGGGCCCATGAACAACAACATAGTATAGCCCTTGACATATTTGGATAGGCAGTATATTCTTCCAACTGTAAAAAAAAACACATGATATCAAAATTTGCAGTGAAGACCTGAAATACAATAGAAATACCTAATTGAAGGTCTCACTTACAAATGGATTTGATGGTTAATATAGACTAGAGAATGATCAAGTATCTTTAAAGCTGGTGATATGAACAGTCATATTTACTTGCATTTCTATTTATTTTTTAATTCCTACATTGTCATAGCATCATAAATTTTCAAATAAGCACTTATAAATATAAACAGCAGGCGCAAGCCTTACAGTGGTCACTGAGTGGTGAAATGTAATGAGCCAAAAAATCACAATACTATATTGAAAAAAAAAAAAATTACTGGAAAAAAGTGTGTTTAGTACCTATCAAGATTTACCAGCAACAATAATTCTTACCTTGGCTTAGCTATTTTAGCAAGGAACTCTTCTTTTGGATCAGGTCCAGATTTCTTTACTTTGGCAGCTTTTTTAAATTTCCGGTCATAATATTCATCCTAAAAGAAAAAAGAAACATTCAATTATTTTCAATCAACAAGTATAACCCATAAATGGATCAAATTGCTCAGTAGGTTTGAAATGAAATGAAATTTTCAATTTTGGCTGATCTGTATGCATTACATAGCAACTAAATACAGGAAATAACATTTAAATTAAGTCAAGAGTTGCACATGAACTCAAATCTCTAACCAGTAAATCATAATGAAACTTACCAAAGTCTTGTACTTATCCCAGTATGAGCCCCAAGCCATAAGATACTGAGCAATGCTGATCACAACAGTCAAGATGACAGAAATTTCTAGCATGGACATTTTACGAGCTCGTCTGAAATAGAACACGGGTGAGCGCCAGTCTGGTAAGCCATTGACTAGGACATTGTCATAGTGCTGTCTCCTCTCCGGATCCTTGAGTACTTCATACACCGCCACCATCTGACAATAGAAGTTGAGGTCAGATAAGAATTTTAGTGTCAATTGAATTTATTGCAACAATTCAGTAAAATTTATTATGAATTCTTATTCTTAATGATAACTTAAATATTAGCAGTTAACTTCCAGTGTAAATTTGACTTTTACAAACAAAATATCATTCATGAACAATACCAATTTTTATCCACAGTCAGAATGTCAATTAAGGTATTTATTAGTGTAATGTTACATAAAACAAAAAAGATAAAACAAACCTGTCTGAATTTAATTTCAGCATCAGGGTCATCACTTTTGTCTGGATGTATTTGCTTTGATAAAGTTCTGTATGCTCTCTTGACATCTGATACAGTAGCATCCTGGAAACCAAAAAAATTAATTAACATATACACCAAGCCTATATTATATGTATTAGAATGACTGCATGAAAACTTAGAAGTCAACTCAATTTAATAAATCAATACTAGATTAATTATTAATCACACTACAATTTTAATTGCAGACTGCAGTATCTGCCACTGCCAGTGCCAACTGCCAGGCAGCCAAGATAGTACTGCAAGGATGCAATCTGGAATATTGAGTAGACTTTTCTAGGAATTGCAGGCAAAATCTATTATTTCATATATAATTTAAAAAAATGCTGGCAAAATATGCTGTTTTCCTTACTTCACAAAAGAGAAATTAAGCAAGGGACCCCAAGGGAAAGGGTTAGGGTAAACGCGGTATATTCCGACACTTTAAGGACGCATCGAGAAATGAAAAACTATAAAAAAAAAACGTATGCATTACGTAAGTTCTGTTGCCTTCACATGACTCTCAAAACACTTCACTACGCGTCAGCAATGATGAAACGTCACAAAATGTTGCCATATTTATTAAAAAGCCTTTAGAATGGAAACCTACCAAATCCCTATATTCCGTCACTTTGTGTGGCAACATCCGACACGTGGTGAGTCGTATTGCGTCAGCGCTTCAAATTTAACTGATACGTATTGCCGACATCCACGTGTTCGAATTCCGTTTGCTGTGTGAGCTGTATTGGGATACAACACGGCTTTGAATTAGAACACTAACAAATACTGAACACTACTTAATTACGTTTTAATTAACAGCTATTAGGCTTTTAATTAAGCAAATTTCAATTTTTGTACAAAGCTTTGAACGATCTGTGTGTGTCCAATTCAAGTTATGTCGGAATTAGTTTTCATGTGTCGAAATCCAACATCTCAACTTAATCATCTATTAATTTATTTACGACTTGAAATCAGCAAATACAAGTATACTTAAAGGATTCCTAATATATTCACAGATGTATTTAAAAGTCTCAAACCATAATATTCTTCCTATAAAAACAGTTATTCACTATTTGGTAGAGCCATGTCAACTGTGAACTGTCAAATTTGACACATTTTTCGATGATCTCACCACGTGGCATGCATTGTCTCTCTTTGGATCTCAATATTTTCCCACTAGATGGCCAAGACCTAGTGTTTTTGCAGTATTTCGACACGCAAATGTATGACGTCACCATTTTAACCATCAATGAACGCATGGAACTAAAACAAAGCTTAATATAAAGGAAAAACTAGAGAAGTGACGGAATTACCTACGATGTCGGAATATACCGCGTTTACCCTATATAAAAAGTGAAAATATTGGCACAGCAAAAATAGTGTAATGCAAAGACTTTCATAATCATAGTACCTACTCTTCCTCAAGTTTATTTCTGTAAGCTACCCATCATTCTATCCATGCTTAGAACTGCAGGATTCCTGTTACATAAATGACCTCGGACCTCCTATATAAGTCTTAACATAATTGCGCAATTAAGCCCCAAGATTTTAAAGATTGAAAATATGTCATTTTACTAAGCATTAGCTAACTGTAAGTATGTCAAACACTCAAACTTAGTGCAAGTTTGCAACTCAAATAATCTTGACACTTCACAGTACAATGGTATTTATACAACTTCATTCCAATCACTAAATATGTAATATACCTACTCAAGTTTCAATGTTAGAATAGGCCTACCGGTAGCCGGTAGGTATGTCTCTTACCTGAGCAAGCCCCATGAGTTCATAAAAATTTTGGTTCACTTCCTCAACAACATCAAAGACTTCCATCTGCACTGAGTCCCAGCAATGAGCTGGGCCTATCAATATAATGAAACACAACCCTAACAAAATCATGCTTTTAAATTTATTTCAGCAATAAACCAGATGGTTTGGCAACATTGGAACTTGAAAGGCCAAATCACGAGGCGAATAAAACATCAATGAAATGCGGCGGAGGATAAACGAATTCCGGAATTTCAAAAAATGTTGTTGTTGGCAGCTTGAAGATGAGGAAGTAGCCGTATGATGACCACTTGCCAAACCTGTGGACTCAGCAGAATTTACTTGGTAAGTTTCAGTATTATTTCACTGATTCTTGATTATTTTATCTGGTGGGCTTACAGCTTTTATATCTGGCTCAGGCCAAGATGATACATGTGCATAACAGAGAAGCCAGGCGATTTGTCTGTGTTAAATAGATGACTGTTGCTCGAATTATTGCATGCTGAACATTTCTGCAAAAGTTATATTTCAAAATAAAATATGCCAAAATATTATTTGTTCACACGCAGCAATGGAAATAATTTCAATCAACGAATAGTAATGCTCGTAACTTTGCTTTTGTGATACAGTGATGACCAAACAATTGTTTCTTCAATCTCCATCCATGTCCTCCCATATTTCTTGTACATGAAGTCATTTTTTGTAGCTTGCTTAATCAGCTCATCATGGATTAGCTCTCTCTGGCATTACACAGATATAAAAATTATACAATTAAAAATGCGTCCGAATAAAAGAAATATATACAACACAAGTACGCAATCCTGAAATCCAATGGTGGAGCATTGTTCCCATACATTGGTTCGCAAACATTCTGGTGGGAATCCCGTTCATTCTGCATAATACTTTATTACGATCAGTTTATTGGAGCATAATTTGATCCATGGTTGAACTAGTACAACCTTATATTAGTTCAACCATGATTTGATCTGTCGGACAATTCTACGGCCGGACTCGCGGCCGATCAAACTTTTTTCTTGTCCAGAATATTCCGCTTCCAGGAATTTAGGAATAATATCCAGTTGTCGACTGAAATAGTTTTAAAAAAATATATTCAGGTAAATGCCTTTGTGTAATCTTAACCAATCAAGACTTAATGCTTTAGTTACTTCAAAATAAGCCGTCATCATAGAGATGTTCGCAAACATGGAATCCTGAGAACAATTACAACTTTACAAGTTTATCAGCACTAGCAAACCCTGTAAGGCTCATGAGAGTGTTTCTACAAACCGGAATCTTGTTCGCAAACTTAAGTAAACAGTGAAGGCAAACAACGCTGGTACAACTGACTTTTTGGAAAATATATCTGTTGAATTCCAACAATGTTAGCATACAACAATGCAGTTGGCATTCGTGGGTTAAATTATTGTACATGTTGTACGCTGTTAAGATGCCAAACAACCTGTTGGCCTCATGCAGAGCGCCGTTGTGTACAAGTTCATTTAGGTAAAATTTATTGCTTATTTTCTCTAATTTCGAAATGTCTTATTTCTTATTATACTCATGGGCGTACGCATAAATTATCTGCTGCTGTGCCGTAACAAGGAATGAATTAGAAGATTGAAATCTCAAATAAATTTATTGTGAATGCAACTGATCTTTATGCGCCTCAAGTGCCGAACTCCTGATTTATGTTCACAGATTAATTATAGGTCAAGTTTTTTAAATGGAAAATACATGTCGCCAGGAGTCATTCATTTCACCGTAACTTTGCATTTACCTTATTTTGTAAACTGGCGATTCAAGCAGACCAGCACCAAAATTACTTTTGAAAAACTGGCAGAGAATAAAAAAATAACTGGAATATGAACGAATAGAAGAGGTTTGAAGTGAATGGGATATCGTCCCGAAAAATCGTGGTTGTCATGATGAAGGAAAGGCATATAAGTGAACGGAGAAGTAAGAAAAATAATAAAATAATAATAATAAAATAAAAAATATATTGAAATTAACTAGTAACTGTGAAAGAAGACAGAAGTAAAGTGACTTAAATGGAAGAAAGATGCAATGAAGTGAACGGTACAGGTGGAAGAAAGGCTTAGAAATATGGTGGTGGGGGTTTGAAGGGGATGGGGGGTAGGGGAAGCATGGTGCACCGCGCACCACAAGGAGTGGTGCACCGCGCACCACAAGGAGGGGTGCACCGCGCATCACATGAAGTGATGTCCGCGAACCCAGAGGTGTTTTCACTGCACATTTGCAGTCATCATTCATTTTATGTAATTTTTACACAACTTTTATAACTTTCTTGTTCTTCTTTGTACACGATGATTTAGTCAAGCATAAATATTTATTTGTGGAGTATTATCCGTATAAATATCATCGTTGACATCATTCTATATCTTATTAATCATCATATGCTAGATCGTCATGCTTCGTTACGATATTATTTTTCTCGAATAGAAGGTGCTAAGAAATGGGATGCTCATAGTATTATAATACACAACTAAATATCAAACTACAGCTGGAAAAGGCATCCTTGAGTTCTAATAAATATTCATAGTTTATTAGTCATAGTTTCAAGATCCATAATTATTTCTTATTATGTAATTATATTCTTAAATCGGTTAGTTATTTTTTAATAAAGCCGGCACCAGTTGAATTATTCTGTTACTACAATGGGGTAACTTTTTGGCGGCTACGACTGCCTCGGTGAGTCGATGACATTTGCTGCCTGTACAATCTGTATTCTGTACTCTGTAGAACCTACGAGCTACGAGGCTACGAGCCAGTGCCTCTCCGGCGTCGGTGAGGGTAGGTAGTGCGTGCTACGCTGACCCGAGTTCCCCTCCACACCTTTTCGGGACCGCAATGCTTATCAGATGGTCAAACACGACATAGCATTTAAGAACACCTGGTGATCGTAGAAGATTGAATTCGTATATATAATATTATCTCCTATCATATTATACCATAATACCAATACCATCGTGCAAGATCACTCTCACTAACAGTTGAAATTGCCAGACGGGGATCCAACATACATGCCAAAAGAAGAAACCAAAGCTGCCCTCCCAGATTTGAAGTAAGTTGCTGTAACTCCCATAGTTTCTTTCTTCTGTGCTTAATTTAAATAATATGTCTATTCCTGCAAATTACATTTTATGTATTTACGAATCATACGACAAACAATTTATTTTTGAAATAGTTTGGGTATGAATATGTGTATGGAGCGTGTGACTGAACTCTCGCTGTTACGTAGGTCAATGAGGTCATCGAAAGCAGCGCCGACTTCGAGCCCTGACCGAGCACCGAACTTTTCTGGCTTGGGGCTTATGTCTATTATATGTAGTATGGTATAGCACATCGTATAGTACATTATGTATATTATAGCATGTAGCATGGTATATATAATATATGGTATTGTATGGTATAGCATATAGCCATATACTATACTATACTATATTGTAGCATTTAGTATGGTATAGATAATTTATGGTATATTATAGTATGGCATATAGTATAATATATTCTATTATAGCATGTAGCATAGTATATATCAGATATGGTTTAGTATGGTATAGGTAGTATAGCATATAGTACAGTACACTATATTATAGCAAGTAGCATGGTGTCAGATGGTATAGTACGGTATGGCATATATATTATAGTATAATATATTATAGCACGATAGCATAATATATATCATATATGGTATTGTATAGTATGGCAATTGGTTTATTATAAGACATAGTATGGTACATAGAATACTATAAATATTTAAAATATAATTTATATGTGTCATCAACATCGTAATCTATATATACTATACTGGCTGTTATCCTCAAACTATTTATACCGGAACCCTCTTGTTCACTATAATTTTTATAAAAACTTATCGAAAGAATTCATGAGTTATAACCATTTTAATTACGAGTTGCACATGCAGGTTGTGAAAGAGTTACAACACATTTTTTATGAATCTGAACTTAATTCCCTGAGAGTACAAAAAGACAATCAAATTGATCCTCATATTATATTATTTCTCTGATACCTCAACTTAGGAACTTAATATTGATACAGTGATACCTCGACTTAGGAACTTAATATTGATACCCTGATACCTCGACTTAGGAACTTAATATTGATACAGTGATACATCGACTTAGGAACTTAATATTCATACAGTGATACCTCGACTTAGGAACTTAATATTGATACAGTGATACCTCGACTTAGGAACTTAATCCGTTGCGTGACTGGGTTTGGATGTGGAAATTTTCGTAGCTCTAAACAACATAGGTATAAAATGTGAATGAACACTATAAATAAAATATATCTCCAAATCGGTTAGTATATAAGCACCGAATTGCTTATGAAATCAGGTTCATAAACAGAGACATGTTCGTATGTGGGGCAAAATAATCTCGAACCTCCTATTCGTGTCTGGTAATGTTCGCGATTAGAGGAGTTCGTAAATCGAAGTTCAAATTCAATGTATACGTTTTATACGCATGTCATTGCGCTTAATCGAACAATTATAAAGGTTATTGAAGACAAGCAATTAATTTATGGTCACTGTTTTACTTTTCTTCTGGTGTATTATTTAGAGTTAAGTAAATTGACGTGAAGAGAAGAAGTACATACATAATTGTGTGTTCTATCAATCACCATCAAGAAGAAGATGGCTATGTGCCACCACTTTAGTTGCGATGAATCAGGAATTTCAAATCACAAAATTTTAAGTAAATTCATCGAAAACGTTTAGGAGACCAGCTCCATCAGGAAGCTGTTTGGAATTTACTTGGTGTTTTCTTTGCTTTTTGAATTCTTTGTTGAACGTGCAACTTAAGACAAGTAGTTGCAATGCATACGTTTTTGCAATAAATTAATGTAATAATAAGATAATTAATCCTCATTAAAAATTATTATACAATAAGATTATTATTATTATAGGGAAATCGATCAATCAATCAATACAGGATAATAAAAATCAATTATAAGGTTATAATGATCGTAATTACTATATAATAATAATAAGATTATTATTCCAGGACCGCCGGCATGCAACAAGTCGAAAAGCTCGTCTGTAAGGCGGCCAGCAGGTCAGTTACTCCGTCAGCCAATCACTGACGGCACATAAAGGTAAACCCACCAATCACAGACGAGATATTGGCCGCTACGTCTACTTAGGCCGCTACGTGTGTAATAATAAGCGACTTTTGATAGTACGGCCCCAGTATTCTTAAACGTTATTTTTAACAGAATATATAAACGTGTTCTGTTATTATTATTATTAATATTTTGCTTCTCTGATTGCCATATCATTCAACCACGAAAGACAAAACTTGCCAAATCTAACACGCGATCAGGTGTTTTAACTGATGTCTATCAGAGAGTGCGTGAAGGGCAAAAGCCTGATCAATATTGCCTTATTAAAGTAAAGTAGTAGAAAACGCGGAATCTTTCTTAAAAATTTTCTATCTATACTGATTTAGTACCGAGAATAATCTTATTTGTATATAAGGTTGCATTCTCAAATAATTATCTGGATTTTCGATCAGATTTTAACACATCGCTTCATTCTTCGAAATTGGTGAACTTTGCACCCTTGTGATGCTGACGTTCATGTCGATACTTATGTTTATGGCGATGCTCATGTTCATGTCGGTGCTGACGTTCATGTCGGTGCTTATGTTCATGTCGATACTTATGTTTATGCCAATACCTCATGGTAACACCAACAGTAACCCCTGGTATCGCAGGTATCGCCTGAGTCACCCGTCTGACCCACCGACGTCCCGGGCACGACCCAGAAAAGACAGGTGAATTTATGGTTGAATTAAAGACAGGTGAATTTATGGTTGAATTGATGACAGGTGAATTTATGATTGAATTAAAGACAGGTGAATTTATGGTTGAATT
>NW_025942047.1:337943-342516 GCF_000764305.2 Hyalella azteca | reverse complement strand
AGATGTGTATAAGAGACCTCCCCCATCCTCCCCCCAAAATTTGCGGGATCCCCGCCGTCGCTGCGGCGTCCAAGTGAGTCCCCACAGGGAAAAATTGGGGGATTTTGGTGGGAATCTGGCTGATTTCTGTTGAAAGTGGGAGTTTCAGAGAAAGTGGGAAGAGATGGGGAGTTCTGGGTGAAATCGGAGGAGTTTTGGATGAAATCGGCGGGGATTTTGGATGAAATATTTGGGGATTTTGGATGAAATCAGCGCAGATTTTGGTTGAAATCAGTGGGGATTTTGGTTGAAATCAGCGGGGATTTCGGATAAAATCAGCGGGGATTTCGGATAAAATCAGCGGGGATTTTGGATGGGATCAGTGGGGATTTTGGATGAAGTCGGCTGGGATTTTTGATAAAAATTGGGATGAATTACGGATGCAATGCGGATAATTTCGAAGTTTGCTCTCAGAAATGTCTTATTAATAGCAGTCAATTAAACATTTTGATAATCAGGCGTAGGAATTATAGACTTAGCATTTTCATTTGCAGGAAATCAGGAAATAATCGGGCGAAATCTTTTGAATTTTTTAAAGCATTTGCGAAGTATTTGAAGACTATAAAAATTTTTCTTTTGGAAGATAAATAATGAAAAGCCACTAATGCGGTATTAAATGATTAAGAACCAAATTATAATTGAAATAGTTTATAAAATATAGTTATTTTAACGAGAAGAGATGGAGGATGATTCGCAAGAACGAATAATATATAATGAGGTATAATATTGTCTGAAAATGATCCTGAAATGGACAATAGTCATGCGTGATGGCAGTGTGATTGACCAATCAAATTTTCCTTTAATGATTTAATGCTTTGCCAAATACTAATCATTTATTAATGATGCATTGATTTGGCCAATTTCTAATCATTCTACATTGTTGCAATGATTGACTGATCATTAGTCATTCTTATAGATGTTGCAATAATTGACTGATCATTATAGTCATTCTTAGATGTTGCAATGATTGGCACGCCAAAATCATTCTCTAATGTTGCTATGATTAACTTATCATTAATCATTGTTCAATGATGCACGTTTCAGGTTCACCGCTCCTGTACACATCGACGTAGGAGGCGCCATCTACACATCTTCCCTGGAGACACTCACTAGGTGTGTACTGTGTGTATAATGTGTGTGCTGTGCGTGTATAATGTATTGTATGGGCTGCGCGTGTGTAAATGTGTATAATGTAGGTGCTGGGCGTGTGTAACTGTGTATACTGTATGTGATGTGCGTGTGTAACTGTGTATAATGTGTGTGCTGTGCGTGTGTAACTGTGTATAATGTGTGTGCTGTGCGTGTGTAACTGTGTACAATGTTTCTACTGCATTTGTATTCTGTGTGCGGGTCATGCATGTTTACCATAGTAGGGCAACATGGGGCAGCGCCCCCCCCTTTTTTTAAACTAAATTTTTGATGAAGTTTTAATTGATACGAGGTGGTTCTTTGTTTTGCTTAAAGGTGCAACTAATGAGAATGCACGATGTGAATTAGACGCGTATAGAGTTATTCAGTTTTTAATGAAACACTATTTTGTAAAAGTGTCAAAATGGGCCCATTGCCCCACCCCTGAGGCAATGGGCCCATGGGCTTGGGGCAAGGCACCCACCCTTGGTCCCTTTACCACAATTGCATATTTTTTGTTTAAAAATTGTAAAACAACACTTTACAGTTAAAAATAAGAAAAATGTAATAGAAAATATGACATTCATTCATTTATTAACAACTCAAAAAATAATATCCTTAGCTTGAAAAAAAACATACTCATGGCTTAAAAAATCTATCACTGACGTGAATAAAAATATTTCATTGACATAAAAATGTATATCCTTGACTTGAAAAATATATTCTTGCGATAAAAAATTCGTCCTTGACATGAAAAAATGTATCCTTGACTAGAAAAAATATATTTAGTTGATCAGAAAAAAACTTCGTTCCAGTTTCGTCCATAATCCAGATATTATGTGCAGAGATTTCGTACCTAATCGTGATTTCAGCCAACTCCATAAAAACTCAGCAACTTTTGGCTCATTGGTGTTGACTGAAATCAACTTTTGGCAAGGCATGAGTCAATATAACTCGATAAGGGGTCATAAATACGCAAAACTAGAAACTAAACCTGCATCCTTGAGGCGGCAAATCAAAAAAATCATGCAATATGAAGTGTAATTTGTAATTCAAAAAGCTAGTCATAGTTTTGAAAAGGTCATTGAGACAAATCTAATGATGCATAACACAAGACTTCACCATGGGCCCGTTGCCCCACTAGGTATCATTTCAATTTATATCGTGTCAATATTTTATTTTAAAAGCTAATAGTCTAAACTTGATCTCAAAATTATCCCTATAAATATTACTTTCAAAATATAATTCAGAGTAATTTCAAAAGCTTCATCTACAGTAATCGAAAACAATTTTATTTAGCAGCAAAAAACATTTTATCTGGGCTAAAACAGTTATTCACAAATAACTTAATAACGCAAACACTTAGCAAAACGTAAATCCGTACACACATCCCAGTGAAACTGTCGACCGGCGGTAGAGAACACGGACCAATAAGTGCCATACTTAGCGAGAAACCCGCTATGGGCCCATGACCCGCAGTGGGCTCGCTGCCTCATGTTACCCTATATATTATTGTGAGTGTATGCAGTGTGTATTGTTTGGACTTCGCGAAAGCGTTTGACAAAGTTGACCATGGAGTGCTCTTCAGAAAATTAAGACTGCTGGGAGTCGGAGGTGAATTGTTGGCATGGATCCACAGCTTCCTAACAGAAAGACTACAAGCTGTAGTTGTAGGAGGCTCGATATCGAGCGAGGCTAGTGTGAGGAGTGGAGTACCACAGGGAACGGTACTCGGCCCAATCCTTTTCCTCATTCACATCTCCGACATAGATGTAGAATATAGTAGAAGTGTCGGCACTGAAGCGGTGCAGTGAACTACGCCACTGCATCGTCATTCGCGGACGACACCATGCAGGATGCTATTGATCATCACGTACAGGAGGGACTGTGAGAGGTTGCAAGAAGACCTCTCTGCAATATATGACTTGGCCCAAGTGAACAACATGCAGTTCAACGGGACCAAGTTTGAGGTTCTGAGCTACAGAGGTAGCGGAAGAGCTGGTATGGAGCACCGCTACCTTAAGCACCTGACAACTCGGAAATCGAAGTGAAACGACTCGTTCGCGATCTAGGACTGTTGATGAATACTCAGGTCAAGTTTGGTGATTACATAGCAGCAATAACCGCAAGAGGTAGGCGACAGATGGGGTGGATCTGACGGACGTTCAAAACAAGAGAAGCGGAACCAATGATCACACTCTCCAGAGCCCTTGTAATACCAATTATTGAATACTGCTGCCAGCTCTGTACCCCGTTCACACTAGGCGCAGTGCGGCAACTGGAAGGAGTCCAGCGAACCTTCACTTCCAGGATCAGAGGGATGGAAGAGTTAAACTACTGGGAGAGGTTAAGGCGCCAGTACTGAAATGTACAGAACGGCAACTCGTATAAGACGTCTTAGAAATATATTGGCAATTTGTTCATTACCTCAGAGTGCTGATGAATAGCAAGGTTTCGTTGGCACCCAGAAAAATAAATGGGCCATATTGTCCAAATAGTGACACTTTCGTACCAACAGCACGAGCAGAGAGCGGATAGAGCATTATAGAAATGCACGTTTGCCGGGCTAAGCTGGAGCAGGATGACCCGGAAGCGCAAACAAGAGTGCATCGCTAGTTTGACAAAATCTTGATTTCTCTGAGTGTGGAGAACACATAATGACCGACACAGGCAACAAATGTGGTGGGTAGATTGGTCGGGAAAATAAATGAACAGCCTGCACCTGCACTTGACTGTTGCTGTCAAAATACGGACGTACCATCTGCACGGAGGGCTGATACGCTCTTTTAAAGGCTCAGGATGACCTACACAATGGCAAAAAATACCTTCGTCTTCCCTCCTTTCGAGTACTGCTGCCAGCTGTGGGCACCCTGCACCGGTAGTGCTGCGCGGAACGAACACCTGTAAAACAGAATGGTTCATTGTCCAAATAGTGGCACACTCCCAGTGATAAGCTAATGCTCAAGCCAAGGGACGGGCGCCATAAGGACATCATGGGCGCTACAAAGACGTCGTGGGTGCCACAAGGACGTCATGGGCGCCACAAGGACGTCATGGGCGCCCCAGGGGCGGATGTGACGTCGTGTCATTCATTCCGTGTAGCGCAACGTCCCAAGTTTTTACGTTGGTTTTTACGCGGAGGTTAAGCGCTGCATTACACTGTTATACTGCTGCTGTTACGCTGTTGCTGTTATGCTGTTGCTGTTATGCTGTTGCTGTTATACTGCTGCTGTTATGCTGCTGCTGTTATACTGCTGCTGTTATGCTGTTGCTGTTATGCTGCTGATGTTATACTGCTGCTGTTATGCTGCTGCTGTTATGCTGTTGCTGTTATGCTGTTGCTGTTATGCTGCTGCTGTTATGCTGTTGCTGTTATGCTGTTGCTGTTATACTGCTGCTGTTATGC